>NW_006205449.1:547437-551652 GCF_000334495.1 Tupaia belangeri chinensis
AGGAGAAGGGGAAAGTATTTGGTGGGATCTTTTTTTTTTTTTTTTTTTCTTTTTTTAACTGTAAAATTGCTTTCATTTTCCAACATTTAAGTGCAGTGAACGTCAACAAACATAAAATATGGGCAACTTCGTAAAAGATGGAAAACAGACGCAATAAAGGAGACAGATTCAAAAATATAATACTGCCCCTTCAAATCAATAAATAAAGACAAGCATTTCATACACTAATGCATTTATCTATGACCATTATAAATTAGTTGCTTGCCAGAAAATACACTTCTTAGCACAAGTGCCATTATTTAAAGTTGTCTATTTAATGCACACTTAGTATATTTCCTCATCCAAAGCTCCTCCGCATAATTAGACAACATCCATTCTTAAAAACTAAAGTAGATGCCAACGATGCAATACATAAAGCATGGCGTTTTACAAATTTACATCTCCAAAAGTTACGTGTGGTTTCAGATGAAAGAAATTGCAAAAAGATCGTTGTATTGTGCTGGCCCTGGCCCTGGGCGCGCAGCACAGGGGAGCTGGTAGACATGTCTGCGGCGACACAATCATTCCCTTCAGCTCCAGCGGGCACGTGAGTCCCAGGGTGATTCTACTAACAGGATGACTGCAGAGAGGGCCTCTGATAACCGGCGGGCTGTGCCTGGTCATCTCGTCTGAGGTCAGCCGGCCTTTGCTACTGAGGGCAGAGCCGATGTGTACTCATGCCTCGTCTGGGCTTTCACTGCCATACTGTGCTTGTTGGTCTGGTCAGTTCTCTTCTTTGCAAGGCCCAAGAAATGCTCAGGGGAAAATCCAAGGACCAACTCCAAGGTTTACACATCCCACTGTCTCCTTCCTTAAGTTTTCAGATGCTCCTTTATCATCCTCCTCAATGACTTCCATGTTTCCGTCCCCTCCAGCACCTACTGTCGGCCTGTGCCATTGTCAGTTTCTTACTAACAAGTCGACTCCAGTACCGTTGACTCACCAGAAGACACTGACTGCAGACTAATGGTGATTTAGCTGATGTGGGGATATTTGGATGTGTGGTTCCTGAAGCAGCTCGGACAGCAGGCAAGTGCATCCAAACCCATGATGCACAAGTCAGTGCGTGTCTCTCATGTGATTCAGTTCAGCATCGTGCCACTCTCCACCCAAGGGAGCTTCTTACCCACTGGAAGGTAGTAGATGAGAGAAACCCCAAGACCAGGTAAACTCAGGAGTATGATAAATACACATCACAGTCCATGCTACACTGTGACGTAAGGTTAAGAGATTGACTAAAAAGATCATGTATCTTTTCACTTCCACTTTTTAGCTATTTCTGCAATATGGGGAATGAATCGTTATCCAAGAACTCCCTGCATCTTCTCTATCTCAGGGGGCATTGGAAGGTTGGGAAGCTCTATAAGGAGAGGTGCTGACATAGCACCTCTGTTAAGTCTGGGAAGGGTTAGGGTGGATGCGGTCTCTCGGGTAAAGCAGAGTCTGACACGGAGAAGCCCACCCCTAGTCCATGGTCTGATGAGAGTCATGGGGCATACAATAAGCTGACTATCCGATTTCCAGCCCGCGCTCCAGTATCTACCTGGCTAACACAGCGTCTGATTTTGTTCACTTTCTAAGAACCCTGTCCCTAATACTGTGAGGAGAACATGGTCTTTGATGTAAGCAAAGCCACTCATTGTGACCTTATTCTGCTTTTATGATTGTCCTAGGCTTTATCTTATGATAACATCCTGACCACTACAAGTCCACTGTGGTGGGAGGGTAGTTAGGGAGATTATCTTGTCCCTAAAAAGTGACATAAGCAGAAACTATCTATTCTTTGCCCCTGGATGTTTCTATCTGCACATTTACCTGATCTGCAAAAACCATCCTGGGACCAGGTCCACAGCCTAGGAAGAGCCCCCCATCTTAGCTGATGTCTGAAACCACCCCTAACGGTCTTCTTCCTATGCACTGTGGGAAATACTATTATTGCCCAAGACACTTTTAGTTGTATCTTCTGTCATCTGCAGCCAAAGCATCTGAAATGACATGGCTTAGAGATCAAACAAACAAAAAATGGAGGCCGAGTGGTCAGAGGAGGCAGGGAGATTTCCAGGTAGACAGTACAAAGTGACAGAGGCTTGAGAAGCTCTCGGAGTGCCTGACAGGACAACCAAGGTAAACACAGAGTGTGGACCATCGCAGTTCCCCAAGGGCTGACTGAGCACGTCTCCCTGGTCTGCTGGGTGGACCCCCTCGGTGTCACTGCGGAGGCTGCACAAAGGAAGCCGGCGACGTTCTTGCTCTCGCAGTGGGGACAGTGACACAGAGACACACGTAACTGTGCCATGCTGAAAACAAATGACGTATTTCCAATTTGTAAAAGTATTAGTGCAAGTAATTTCCACATAATGAAAAAAGCTCATCAGAATAAAAAGGTAGATTGGAAGTAGAAAAATAGCTCTATATATGTAATTGGTTTGGGCAAACTTTGTGAAGAAGCTAAATTTCCCCAAGCTCCCTGAGAAAAGGCACCGCTTCCTCCGTCTGCCATCCAATCTTCTGCTGGAGATTATAAACTCCTCCAAGCTGCACGGGTGTTATCGTGATTAGTTCCGTGCAGCACCAAACATAGGACGCGTGGCAGAGGCCACTCTTCCAGAGTACCATGTGTCTGCTCTGTTAAGCAATGCTGGCTTGACCAAAATCCCAGCAATTCTGGCTTTTCCTCATTTACTTAGCCTGCTCTGACAGCTTGCTGCTCTCGGACGGGGTAAGTAATGAATGATGCTAAAGAATGAGAATCCAGCACTGCTCCTGCAGTGCCGTGCACCACCTGGGGTCTATTTCTTCATGTTTAATCTTAAAATGGACGTAATTTACCGAGAAAACCACTGGGGCTCCCCAAGAGCCCCGACAGCGAGAATCCAGCAGGGACAGAGAGGGAGGATTTGCTCCCAGCTCTTCTGAGAGGAGCAGGGGTGAAGTGAGGGGGATGCACACGAGGCCTCGAGGCTGTCCCAGGACTGCAATGAGGAAATGTGCCTTCCAACACCTGCGGCCCCATAGGAGAGTCTGAACCCAGGACCAGCAGTCACTGGAAGGGAATCGCGGCTGTGCAGATACTCAGAACACGGCTACGAGTACTGCTGCCCTGCCTCGTCTTCTCATCATGCCTGCCCGTACTGGGGGGCTGATGCCTTCTCCCCCGCCCCCTATAATTTTATGTAGAGAAATCTGCTGTGGCGTGGCTGAGAGTTCTGGTCACTGTGCTGCTAAAATGCACCTGATGCAATGAACTAAAGGATATTTTCTCTGTGTGTCCTCCTTACAGAACGAGCTGAATCTTGGAGAAACTCTGGGAAGTGTCGTCTAGGACAAAGCTGGAAATGGTGCAGAGGCTGTAGAAATGGAGAAGAAAACTGTGGTCACATTGTATATTTCAATATTTCTAGTCAGTCTTACAGTGCTCTGACTTCTTCCTACCGTGTGGTTTTGTTCATGGAAAACAAATGCACCTGTATGAGCTCACACGCAGTGCTGCGGAGGAAAACATGTTGTCTAGGAATGGGTAAGTGTCCTGGGGCCCTTCCTCTCACCCTTACCATCTGTGTGACCTTGAACAAATCACTTAACCTCTTAGAGTCCCACAAACTCACAATCTCAAATACGCTAAGAAAAACATTTTTTTTTTCCTTCTTAAAATCAAGTTGTGTTTAACACAAAGGATTACCGTGGCAGGAAATCTACCATGGGTTTCATCACATGTGAGAGTCCCCAGCAGGGTCAGGGCCCTGGTTGACCAGAGAGACGCAATGACCAGATGACTCATTTTTGGGGGATCTTTATGCTCTGGCTTCTAGTCGTACCAAGGACATAAGGCTCTTCAAAAAGCTTCAAAAACCCAGTGTTCAGAGCCCGATCACTGCCACCTCGAGTTCTTGCCACTCCCTGGGAGTTCTACAATGAACTTGGAAGACAGCAACTGGGACAACTGACAGCCACCCCAAACTCTGCCTCCTCTTAGTCTGGCAACTCTGATCTTCCCTAGCTTCCTTCGGAGATTTTATTTTACTCCCCTTTCACTCATGAGTGTTCTCAGAACAGGCAGGGCAAGAGACCTCAGCTTTCAAGAGCCATTCACTTTGCTTGAAGGAAATATCTCAAGGGCCAGGAGTTGATCTTTGTCTAGAATAGTATGTAATACATAATTTGATTCAATAAATAAGT
>NW_006205449.1:551974-553060 GCF_000334495.1 Tupaia belangeri chinensis
TAGGGAAAAAATGAGTGAATGAAGAGGGCAGGCACCCTGGGGTGATGATAATCAAAAAGATTCTCCAATCTGACAAATACCAAAAAGACCCCAAATTATAGGAACTCTTTATGGGACCCTGCTCTCTCTTCAGATCTCTAATAGATAAGAGGTCTTCAAAATTTCACAGAAAATGTGTACTATGAAAAAACTATACGCAGATTTTAAAATTTCTTTCCACTAAAGTAAACATACTTTAATTCCAGGTTTTCATGGACTTTCTGAAGTGTGTGTGTGTGTGCTCACACGTCTTATCTGACGACGTATCTGGAACTTCCTTAATGTCTGTTAAATGCATAGTGGGTGGTGTTTTTAGGACAGATTCTACAAGTTACAAGGCATTTCCGTGTCCATCCTCATTTAATCAGCACCACAAAATCTGAAGAAAGTCATTTGGGAATAACAGACAAGCAAACAGAGGCCATGGGAAGCAGCCACTTGTTCATGACACCCGATACGCTCGAGGGCACACACAGAAATGATACGAAGCCAGGTTTGTTTCTACTACTCTACAACCTTTTTAAAAACACATGAACATCTCACTATTCCTCCTCGCCTAAACAACACAAGCAGATCAGACTTCCTAACTCAGCACAGAGCACAGAAAGCTTCTTAAACTATGAAAAAAATTCACATTTTCTCCAAATCTTGCTCTGACAACATGTACATGAGTAAATATGATATGCTTAATGGAATTTAAAATGTGTTTCTCAAATTTCAATACCAAGTCCAGGGAATACACATTATGTGTGAACATGAATATTTGTAGTATTTTTACTCTCCCATATTTCCAAGTATGATTTTTATTGTTTGTTATGTATTAAACCTTTGAATACTCAAGTGGTTTGTAAAAGCTTATATTAAAACTCCCAACTTTTGGATGGATAGCCAAATTGAAGTTGAACCTTGAAACAGCTGAGCCATGAGATGAGTGATTTTCTCACATGGTCTCATTGGATATACACGAAGTTCTATTTCATAGAAGGCAATTTTACTGAAATGCTCAGGAACAAGCATTCTTTAATTATCTTGACATTGTCCTGCTGA
>NW_006205449.1:553266-561057 GCF_000334495.1 Tupaia belangeri chinensis
CCTGCTGAAAGGGAAATGATTAGGAAGGTAGGAAGAAGAGAGAAAGAGAAAACGGTTGGAAGGAAGATTGAATAAGGACAGAGGCTGCTTCTAACTCTTTTTGGAAATAGTCTATGTATGAATAATAAATGAATGGATGGCCAAGGAAAAAATGGAGAAAAGAGAAGAGCACAGAAAAAAGTACAGAGACAATATAATAAACAATTATTTTTTTATTATAAGGTTAGGGTTCTTTATTTCCGTAAGCCTGCAATAAAAAATACAATTGTGTATTATATTGTCTCTGTATTTCTCAGGCATGTATTTCATGGAACCAGTCTCCAAGTTCTAGCAACGAGTGTTGGGCTGAAATTCAGAAAGCCTCCGAAGCACAGAGCATTGCTTTGGTGAGGAACAATAATTTGAGTGGTTACATCTCTATGCTCCTCAGACCACAGTCAAGATGTCTTGACTGCTCCTCTCAAAACTGGACCTTCCCCTGACCTTTAGGCTTCCTCGGGTCTCCCTTTCCTTCTCTCTCTCTTTCTTCTTCCTGCACTTAAGTTCTCTTGCTCCCTCTCTCGCAAAAAATAAATAAATAAATAAATAAAATGTTTTTTAACTACAATACATGCAAAAAAAAAAAAAAAAGAAAGAATTTTTCTGAAGTGGTGGTAGAAAAATCTGCCCACAGGAAAGTCTGTACTCACCGAAGGTAGCATAGGTGATTAAGGATAAAACAGTTTCACACATGCAGATAAGAGGTCCCAGTGCTCACAGACTCACTGAAAGAACTACTAAAGGATCAACTTCAGACAACATGAAATCGAACCCAAATGGTGAAGAGAGATGCCTACCAAAGCCACCAAGATACTAGTCAATGTATCGGTCCTACATTAGCAAATGTAAACAGGCATTGACAGTAGAAACAATGATATCTACTTTGGAAGGTAAAAGCAAGATTGAATTAAAATAGTGAAAACAGAAATGCACAAACAAAAGGTGGCGGCTAAACGTTAAAGCTTTCTGAGCTTTCTCATCTTGTTCAGGGACGATAGAGGAGTAATTAACTTCTGATAACTCAATTTTATTTCTAATGTTCTATGCTTAAAATAGATCTGGGGCAAATATGACAAAATTTTTAACATTTGTTACTGCTTATTATATTGCATTATGGTTGTTTATTATATTGCCTCTGTACTTTTCTCTATTTTGAATTTCATGTAATTAAAAAAAAATCCTTTGCACATTAACTGAAAGGCAAATTAAGTCTTCTAGACAATTATTTCACACCTTCCTCCCTCCACTAACTTTCAACACCTCCTCTCCATCCCCTCTCTTTCAGCAGATGACCTTGTTTCTTGTTCCACTGAGAAAATTGAAGCTATCAGAAGAGAACTTTGGCAGACTCCTCCCTCGGTACACCCTCACCCAGCATCACCTGTCCCTGACTACTTGGCAGGTGCAGGCGTCATGCATCTTCAGAGCCCATCCTCTGCCTCTGGACTGAATAAACACTCCTTTGCCTACCCAGGAGTACCCTCCAGCACATCCTCCCTCATTCCTCTGCATTATCCCTCCAAATAGGAAAATGTGCCATTATCTCACCGATCAAAAATAAAAACAAGGATGATGGTCTCTTATCCACACTTCCCACCTATTATTGCTCCATTTCTCTTCTGCATTTTTCAGCAAAACCCTTTGAGATCATTGTCCACATCTGCCATCTCTGATAGCACTCTTCTTGCTCTCTTAACTACAGGGCAGTCGCCTCACTCTCGGTGCTCCACCTCTTGGTCATCAATGACCTCCGCAAGGCAAATGCAGATCTCAACCCACCTTTTGTCTGACTTACCTCCTGTATTCTGAAGCCCAGTCCCTCTCCTGTGTTCTCTGTTTCTGACTCATAGCCTTGATGGTCCTATCTGGTGATTTAGCTGGTGACCTTCAGTATCATCTTTAAATCCAACATCTATTTATACCTCCAGCCCAGAACTCTCTCCTGAACTCAAGAATTGTCTATGCAGCTGATTCTTCTTCTTCTTCTTTTTTTTTTTTTTTTTCCGAGAGGCTTTCTCTATAGGCCGTGTGTGCGCTCGCCAGAGGGAGAGACATAGAGACAGAAAGCGAGAAATCACCCCCAGGGGGGATGGTCATGCCACAATCCCTTCTCCTCCACTCTCCTCTCGGGATCCTGGGCACTCACGCACATATGCCCGGCGTGAGTTTTAAGCCACCGGGTCCAGGACGCGAACCGCGGTCAACTATGTGGGAGTCCAGCTACATAGCCATTACGCTAACTGCTGGTTCCCTATGCAGCTGATTCTTGATATCCACTCTTACATGTTGAATGAATATCCCATGGCTGCCATGAGAAATGATCACACCCTTTGCTGCTTAAATCTACTTTAACCTAATATTCGTTGGTGTCCACCAGACACTGTCACAATTTCCTGCCCTTAGGGAGCTTAAATTTGAGTTGGGAAGACAGACTATAAACAACACGTGTAAAATAAACAAATATATAACACAGTTATCAGAAGGGAATTCCCCCTGTGGGACTCAAACAGGAGGAATGGGTTGTAGTGTTAGGCAGAGGCCATGCAAGTCTCACTAGGAAGCTGGGAACCAGGCAAGACTAGGCAGGAGTGACTTGATAGCAGCTCTGAAGTTCTCATGGGAGGAAACCTCAGGGCCAGTCCCGGGGTGGGGAGAGCCAGGGCCCAGGGTGGCTGGAGCTGAGGTGAAGGAGGAGCAGGAGGAGGGAGTCAGGGAGGTGACAGCCTCCCTGTAACCTTCAGCTTTGCTTCTGCAGAACATGGGAGCTAGTGGAGGGTGACACAGAGAGTAGGGAGATCTGTTCAAGCTCAGAACTGCATAAGGACAGGCGTTGCCAGAAGCGAAGGCAAGACAAACTTCCACACCTTTACTGACACTGCAGCACACGTCAGTCTGATTTCACCTCCACACTCCATAACCTAGGCCCTGCAACATGCCAGTAACCTCTCTGTCACTAAATGCAGAGGACAGTGTTTAACTTTGTGTTTGCCCTCACCTCCAGCAATGCTGGCCGTATCAGCTATGCCCTTCTTTCTGAAGCAATTCTTCCCTGGATATCTGGGGACCTCCCTCCTTTTGGGCCTCCTTTTTCTCTCTGCCCAATTCATAGTCTTCTCTCCAGTCTTGTCTCATTGGCCAGTAAGTGCTGGACAGTCAGCCGTGCACCTGCTCTCTCTGAGTAACCATGCCCCAGACAAGGCTGAGAATTCTCCTTATAATTTCCACACGCCTAAGTTCAGTATCCACTGTTTTTCTGAGCTCCTGCCATTACGTGATCCTCCACAGTGAAGTCTCAGTGGATCCTCAGACATGCCTAGTCCTGCTCACTTCCGCAATAGGGAATCAACAGATACTCTTTCGATAAATAAATACATTTTCATTTGTAGCTATGTAGATGGACAGAGATCTCTTAAACGATATAGGCCAAAATGTTAAGAGAAAGTGGTTAGATTTAGGATGCTTTTAATCTTATTTTATACTCTATATCGCATTGTTTGAAAGTTTTACAGTGGACAGGTTATCATTTTTATGAAAACAGTAAGATGATTTTCAAAAAATAATAAATCATGAAATAGCACTTATTCTGGTAGAATAAGTAGAAGCTCATGAAAGAGTTAGAGAGTTGGGTGAGGGAGAAGAATATGTACTTTTATCTACATCCAACTAATAAAATAGGACAAAAATTTACTGTTCTCCTTCAGTTTATTTCTGCCCCACTAACTCCATTTTAGAGCTGGTCAAAGGAAGAAATAGAAGATAATTTGGTAACAGAAAGTTACCCCACCATGTGTACTCAGCTTTAGGAAAGCTCACAGATCCCTCCCTATCTGATGGACAGGTGTCACTTCTAGGAGAGCCAGCAGGCTCCTCCCCTCCCTGTGACAGCCGGGAAGGCCCCACGCACACACCTCCTGAGTTTTTGACTTGTTTCAAGTCCCTCCTTTTACATATGAACAAGCTCACACACAGGGCCAGCAGGGCCATCAGTCTTCTGCCCCCAAATGCCTGGGCTGTCCTGGGCTGCCCTGGGTGTGACTCTGCCTCTACGGAGTGGTCCCAGAGAGGTCAGAGCAGGTGTGTGTCCGCCTTGTAGCCATAGGGTGTGGACTTCTAATCCTGGTTATGGAGCCTGGAGATACCCTGTGGGGAGCTCCCGGAGACTTCTTTCTTCCACGATTTAGAGGATAAGTGCCTGGAAGAAGGGCCTCTCCTCCTCCTTTTGGACCAGGCTGCGGGAAAACAAGACGCTTAAGCCATGGTTGCCATTGTGGGACCGAAGCTGAGGCGCCTGAGTATAAGCCAGGCTGGCAAGGGTGGACCGGGACCCTGACTGCTCTGAAGAGCTGCAGCCCAGCCCTCAGCTGCTCCCGTGCAGGTCGGCCATGCAGTGCAGCTGCAAATACCCGTGTTCTGCCTTCGGAGGACTGCCATTTGTAGTCACACCTCCTCAGTGAGATCCAGCCCCCCCAAACTGCTCACCCTGGACACTCCATCAGCCTGCCTGCCATCCATAGCCACTGGCCTGCCCTGCAGGGACGTAGGCTCCTGAGCCTCACCTTAGTGCTCAGCACTGTCTTCAGCACTGAGCGCTTCCATCCATGATGAGTGAGACGGTGTTCAAGTACCTACACAAGGCCTGGGGTCACCAGGGGGTGATTGTGCTGGGACCCCCAGATGTAGTGGCATTATGCTGGTGCCTTGATCCAGGGACAGAGATGTGAGCTGAGACCTAGCCAGGCCCAGCTGGAGACTGAGGCTAGAAAACCAACTGATTCAAAACAGGCCCACGTGCAAGGCATCTGATCTGTGGGCTTTGGAGAAATGGGCTGGGGTGTTTGAACAAGCCATTCCAGACATTAGAGCCTCAATACTCCCTCCAGCCAGGCTTCTATTTCCTAGGGAGAACTGCCTAGGGAGCCCCTGGTGAGGCAGGCCCCTCAGGGATCTCAATGCACCCTGCAGGAGGCTCCCGGGGCTGGAAACAGTACAAATGAAGGCCACCCCACCAGACCCACCAGATATTGGACACAGGGACACCAGGCTCTTTCCAGTCACCATTTGGCAGTGGGCAGAGGCTCAAAAAAGGTCTGGCCAGCAACCGGATTTAGAGGAAACCCAAAGCTCCAGGCAGCCCCCCAGGCCCCAATCTTGCCCAGAGTTTGTGCTAACCAGACTGCCAGGTGCCAAAGCCCTCACCTGCTACAATCTAGGCTGATCCCTAGGGGGCGCTACGGGAAGGCGGTCCCAATCTCACCGTCAGGCACGCAGGAATTGGAAAGCAGGGCTCCGGTGCTTACTGCCCGGACTGCAGAGGACGGAGGGGAGTGCGGCTGTGCTGAGTCATTTGGGACCCAATGAGGCTGACCTGTGTGGTGGGGTCAGGGCTGCACAGGCCCTGCCAGCTGTCTGGCTTGAGCACCAGAGCTCGCCTCCAAAGTCAGATGGCTCACTCTCCGGAGGGGAAGCTCAAGATCAATATTTGCAGATTTGCCATCGAAAACCTGAATTTCTATTCAGTTCACTCTTCCCTCTCTTTCCAAGAGCTTAGAACTAGGAAAACATGTTCGCCGGGTAGTGGCCACGTCAGCATGAGAGGAGGCGCGGAAAGACTACCTCCTGCCCTGAGTGCAGGGCTCTGGGTGCAGAGATCCCTTGAACTCCACGCATCTGACTCCTCGTCCACGTCTCACCGTCGACACACGTAGTTAAGGTGGTAAATTCATGGGCTGCGGATTGCTGGTCGTAGGACTTTTTCCCCCATAAAATACAGCGTACAAGGGTTATAAACACACAATACAGATTATCAGACTATAAAAAGGCATAACAATACACTTTGATTCATTGCTGGCATGGGCACAATATTTTGCCGGAAGATTAAAGACTATGTGACTTAAATAACTTTTATTGTAATGCTTTCAACAGATCTCCTAACGGGGAAAACAAACGGACCCTGCCTCGTGGAATGACTGGTGAGTAGTACCCACTAGAATTCCCGGGAGGACCATCCATCTCTCCAGTCTAGCTGAGATGGGTCCACTTGGGTGAGTGTTTCGCAGCAGACCCGGCAGTCCGGGGCTGAGCCGTAATATACCAGTCTCCTAGGAGGCGCTGTCTCAGGCTAAATATAGCAGTGTCCTCAAAATAACGCGCTGGCGATGAGTAACAGTCATCCCCGTCCTCCTCCAGCCTCCTCCAGCTCCTTTGGATTTGGGCCAGGACTTAATTTGTGGTAATCTGGTCCCAAAATAAATAAATTTTGTCTCTATTCAGGCTGTGAGCTTCACCAGGAACGCTATGCAGCCGGACAGCGGAGACAGGACCTCTGCACGACAGAGGGAGGCCTAGCTCCAGGCATCTGCAATTCAGATGCCACCAGTGAGGGCTGAAGTCATCAATCTGTCCCCTCCACGATCTCGGCCGTGCGAGGTGGGGCTTCAGCTGTCCCCCAAGGAAGGTCTGAAGCTGTGGCCCGGGAGGCATGCTGCCCTTCTTCTGGGTCCGCAGAGGCTGCTGGCCAGGGCTCCGTAGGGGTAGAGATTCCTTGTCTGTTCCAGACCCCTGGTTTGGAGGAGCTGCCGGGCGGCCAAATGCTCTATGGCTGAGATTTGTTGGCAGCCGCCAGCTCTTTGTTCTTCAGAATGTGAAAATAGTGTAATAGCAGCGTCTGCAACTGCTCCTGCTGCTCTGACCGCCAGCCAAATTCTCTCTGCTCACTCCCCTGTGCTGGCCGCACGCTGGCGCGGGTGTGGACTGCAGAGCAGGTGTGGGTGCCAACCCCAGGAACGCCGGGGAGACAATCCCGGGAACATGGGGTGATTCCAGGCTAATGTCGCCTTCACCTGGCGCCCAGGGAGGGTCAGGGCTCCTGGTGAAATTCTCAACTCGTCAACCACTTCATACGTATTTTGGGGGCTATGTATGGCCTGATACAGACAGGACATATTTGTGTCACCCCCACAGACACCAAAGAACCCACTCCTCATTCTTTAACAGCCGCAGACACCTGAGCTGAATTTTAGGCTTTGGAACTCCTTGAAGGAGAGTTTTTCTTCTTTGTCCCTGTGAGCACACTGACAGATGAGTGACTCGGGGATTCTGTTCCCGGCAGCAACCAAGGGGCTTCTCCTTTTGTCCAGATCTTTCTACGTAGCCAGATCCGTGTTTCGTTTTTCTTGGAGATTATGGTTTCCGTTCTGTCTCTGTGTCTGCTCATTGACAAAGGCTGTTGTTTCAGCTGTGTCAAAAGGACCCCACTTCTTCCTGTCTGAGTGGCAGATGTCACTGGACGGTGACTCATTTGAAAACTTCAGAGGCCTGATTGAAATTAATTTTGTCTAGGTTTTAGAAACAAGTTGTCAATGTTAGTATCATTGATTATGTTATTATAACTCTCACCTTATCATCCTGAGTCTCGCTCCAAAGAAACCTTAGCATAAGTAGAAATCCCAACTATATATATTACCTTTTTAAAAAAAGAAGGTGTAGGGACCAGCAGTTGGCGTAACGGCTATGTCGCTGGACTCCCATGTAGTTGACCACGGTTCAAGTCTAAGACCCAGTGGCTTAACTTATGCCGGGTATGTAAGCGTGCATGCCCAAGATCCCGAGAGGAGAATGCAGGAGAGGGGATTGCGGCGTGGCTATCCCCCCTGGGGGGTGATTTTTCACTTTCTCTCTCTGTCTCTCTGTCTTTCCAGCGAGCATAGGTGTCCTATAGCAAAGACCTCTCAAAAAAAAAAAAAAAGGTGTATT
>NW_006205449.1:561243-565307 GCF_000334495.1 Tupaia belangeri chinensis
GCTAAAGCAACCGGAGTGTTTTTCCAGGCTAGTAATAAATGATCGTCTCCACGATTTTACAAAAGTAAATACAGGCTGTTTTGTCCTTGTTGAAATGTGTCTAACTTACGACAGACTTGCCGTCCCAATGTGAGTTACATTGTTATGGCCTAGGCTTTATAAGGGCAGAACACTGGGAATGACCCAGGGAGTGATTGCATCATTCGTTCCCAAATAGGGAGGAGAATGCTAGGCAGTGCAGGGAAGGGAAAAAAGTCACGACAAAATAGGGCCGGGGAGGTTCCCGATGCGGCGTCAGATCTCACAGAAAGGTCCCAAAGGCAAAGCTGGTCTCCATTCCTCCCTCAGGGCTACGCAGCAAGAGGCCACCAATGTGGAGACCACAGCCAGCCCGCTGCCTCGCACCCCTCCCCAGCTTACAGATGACAGTGGGGACGTGTGGACATCTCCAGGGCTCTCTCCATGCCCACAGGGGACTCTTTCTGCTCTCCTGATCTGTCCACGAGGCTGGTCTGTCCACGAGGCTGGCTTGGAACATTTGAACATCTCTTCAGGCTTCCGCCATCTCTGCCCTGACACCCCTGGAAATTGAGCCCGTAGGAGG
Organism: Tupaia belangeri chinensis; assembly: GCF_000334495.1. Classification (NCBI taxonomy): domain Eukaryota; kingdom Metazoa; phylum Chordata; class Mammalia; order Scandentia; family Tupaiidae; genus Tupaia; species Tupaia belangeri. The sequence continues at coordinate 561,848 of NW_006205449.1, forward strand.
GGTGCTCTTTCTCCACCAGGACTTCATATCCGCAGGTCCACGGCATGGGGCCCCAGCGTAGAGCCACCCCAGACACAGCGGGCGTCAGTAGCAGAGAGTCCTGAGGGCTAGGTGTGGTGGGTTTCCTCTTCTGTCCCTGTCTGTAGGACGTTAAAAATAGACTCTTCCATTTCAAAGACACTGGGTCTGACTGAAGTCAATCAAGGAGACTTAATTGCTCAGCATTAAACATTGCCCAAAGCTGGTAGACGTGGCTCGGCCTGCAGAAGTGACGCCACTAGAGGGGAACATGCTCAGAGCTCAGAACAGTTGTGGAAGTATCAGGGCAGTGGGGTGTGGAGGTGACTGGGGTCTGCTCATGTGGGCGAGGATGTCAGATGCTCTTCATGAGACATAGAAATCAAAGGGGATGAAGCTTCTGGTGAAGTCTCACTGGAACCCTGGAATCTCTCTAAGGTCCCTTCTGGAAGCCCCTCCCGACATGGCTGATTCTCCCCAGATTCGAACTCCCAGAGTGCACGGTCCTTCTTCACTCAGGATTGCGGCGTGGCTATCCCCCCTGGGGGGTGATTTTTCACTTTCTCTCTCTGTCTCTCTGTCTTTCCAGCGAGCATAGGTGTCCTATAGCAAAGACCTCTCAAAAAAAAAAAAAAAAGGTGTATTTTTCTAATGCAAGTCAACCCCATGGACATGAAAAGACTGTCTTTGAGGAGCTGGCTATAATTGCGTTTAAAAATACACACCAAGAGCTCCTTGGTGCGTTAGAAAACCCTGCACACTGGTATGTGCACACGAATGGCTGTCCTGGTCCGTTCTCGTTAAAGGTTGGAACTGACATGGATCTGAGATGTTCTAGGCTAAAGCAAGCGGAGTGTGTTTCCAGGCTAGTAATAAATGATCGTCTCCACGATTTTACAAAAGTAAATACAGGCTGTTTTGTCCTTGTTGAAATGTGTCTAACTTACGACAGACTTGCCGTCCCAATGTGAGTTACATTGTTATGGCCTAGGCTTTATAAGGGCAGAACACTGGGAATGACCCAGGGAGTGATTGCATCATTCGTTCCCAAATAGGGAGGAGAATGCTAGGCAGTGCAGGGAAGGGAAAAAAGTCACGACAAAATAGGGCCGGGGAGGTTCCCGATGCGGCGTCAGATCTCACAGAAAGGTCCCAAAGGCAAAGCTGGTCTCCATTCCTCCCTCAGGGCTACGCAGCAAGAGGCCACCAATGTGGAGACCACAGCCAGCCCGCTGCCTCGCACCCCTCCCCAGCTTACAGATGACAGTGGGGACGTGTGGACATCTCCAGGGCTCTCTCCATGCCCACAGGGGACTCTTTCTGCTCTCCTGATCTGTCCACGAGGCTGGTCTGTCCACGAGGCTGGCTTGGAACATTTGAACATCTCTTCAGGCTTCCGCCATCTCTGCCCTGACACCCCTGGAAATTGAGCCCGTAGGAGGGGTGCTCTTTCTCCACCAGGACTTCATATCCGCAGGTCCACGGCATGGGGCCCCAGCGTAGAGCCACCCCAGACACAGCGGGCGTCAGTAGCAGAGAGTCCTGAGGGCTAGGTGTGGTGGGTTTCCTCTTCTGTCCCTGTCTGTAGGACGTTAAAAATAGACTCTTCCATTTCAAAGACACTGGGTCTGACTGAAGTCAATCAAGGAGACTTAATTGCTCAGCATTAAACATTGCCCAAAGCTGGTAGACGTGGCTCGGCCTGCAGAAGTGACGCCACTAGAGGGGAACATGCTCAGAGCTCAGAACAGTTGTGGAAGTATCAGGGCAGTGGGGTGTGGAGGTGACTGGGGTCTGCTCATGTGGGCGAGGATGTCAGATGCTCTTCATGAGACATAGAAATCAAAGGGGATGAAGCTTCTGGTGAAGTCTCACTGGAACCCTGGAATCTCTCTAAGGTCCCTTCTGGAAGCCCCTCCCGACATGGCTGATTCTCCCCAGATTCGAACTCCCAGAGTGCACGGTCCTTCTTCACTCATGGATTTCGTGTCCCAGCCACAGGCAGAGCCCCTGGAGTTAGAAACTCCATCTTACCCACCTCGATGTTGCCAGGGGCTAGCTCAGAGCTTATCACAGGGAAGCTACTCAACAAATGTTTATTAAAATGGATAATAATTCATAATAATATCAACAAGATTTATAGCATTTTGAATGATCAAAATCCCCAAATATGATAGACTCCATAAAAATATGGTAAAGAAGGGATCTTTTCATACTTCATTAACCATGGCAGGTCTCATTCCTAGGCATTAATGTGTGGCTCGGGCCCCTTCAGTAAACCCTTGGAGCTGTACTCCAAAGGCCGCCTTCCTCTTCCTCAGTCCCAATAAGACCAAACAAAAAAAGAGAGCTAATGCTATGGTCTGAATGTGCCCCTCCGGAACTCAGCTGTTGACACTCAGTGGTCTACGGGATGGCGCTAAGAGTGGGCCTTCAATAGGCGATGGGATCTTATGGCCTTGTCCCCTCATGAATGGGATTAAGCCCTGGTGGAAAGCCTTCACACGGCATTTGGCTGCCTGTCCCTCCTGCCCTCTGCTATGCAAAGAGGACACAGCGATTGCTTCTCTCCTCTGGAGGGGGCAGCAACAAGACAGACACCATCTTGGAAACAGAGAAAGCAATCCTCGCCAGAATGAACCTGCTGGCACCTTGACCTTGAAATTCCCAGTCTTCAGAACTGTCATAAAATAGGTCGCTATTCTTGATGGCAGTCTCAGGTACTCTGTTACAGCAGTACAAACCAAGGGGATAAATAGAGCGACTGACAATTCTACGTAACCGAGGTCTCAGATCACCCAGCAAGGGTTCTTCTGCTCCCAGAGACTAGATGCTACCAGAGGTGGGTGGTGTCATGTGACCTGGAGAACTAAGATCACCAGCTCAGATCCTGGGATCACCAGGATCATGACACTGCCCAGCACTGATTCCCAGGGTACCTCCCACGGGGCCAGCCTGCTGCCTTAGGTTCTAGACATTATTAAGCTTCAGAACTGAAGTTGGGGGTGGGGCTGAGACATCTTACAAATTGTTAGTGTAAAAAGAAAGCCTGAGCTGAACAAGGATGGCATTAGACAAGCCAGCTTCGTGCTTACACACACTGAAACTACTCTGTTACAAGAGGACCAGGCAGAGGGCTCTGCCGTCTGGAGGGTTCGCTAAGTGTGAAATTCCTTTGATGTTTATTCCATAAATTCATACATTTGTACATGCTCACATGTGTAATAAGTGTGAGTTTGTATTTTTTTTCTTAAAAATCTTCTAGTGAAGCAGCTGGTGACTTGGTGTTTAAGGCAGTTGGAGTCCACATGGCCAATTGCAAAGTTCAAATCCCGGAGTCAGCGGCTTGAAAAACACACTAAGCGTGTGTTTGTGCATGCCTAAAATCCAGAGAAAAGAATGGAGAAAAAGGGGTTGAGGCATGACCATCTTCCTAGGGAGG
>NW_006205449.1:565855-611565 GCF_000334495.1 Tupaia belangeri chinensis
AGAGAGAAACAGAAACTCCCAGCAAGGTCTCACCACCTCTCAACCCCCCACCCAAGGTTCACTGTGTGCACTCCCAGCATGGTCCAGACATGGGGACTGAACTCAGGGCCTTCCAAGGATGGTGCAGGAGCACCTACTTTCTGAACCTCATCTAAGATCCATTTTTATCTTATCTCTAGGTTACCCCCTCTCCTACCCCCTCCTCCATGAGAACATTCATAGGGAAAGGGAATACAGAGTTCTGGGATGGAGGTCAAGAGGAAACCAAAGCAGGAGATGGTTCTGAGGGACAGCTGGGGACAGGGCTGTGTCCTGAGCCTTCAAGAGCAAACACCTTTCTTCTCAGCTCACGTAGACACTCGCCTACCACACTGACCAAAGCAAGTTAGGTGAGTCAGTCTGCCAATTTGAGGCAATAAGATGATCAAACCCCAAATTATTATTATTATCATTATTATTAGTGAAGCAGTGATCAGACCAAATGTATTAGATTTGTTTAAACAATTATGGCACCAAAGAATCTAGCTTTGGAATAGTGTTTATAGCTGTAACAAACTCATTGACAGATGTGATCCCGTTGGAGTCCTATACTATCGTCTCCAGGTGGTCAAGGCACATGCGAACATCCTTTAGAGGTTAAGAAATGAGAGTGAGTGGATGAATAGCATTCCTGTGAGGGGATGAATAGCATCCCTGCAGTTGGAAGGTGGCCAAGCACATCGCAGACTCCCGCTTTCAAACACCTGCCACTTGGGCCTTCTGTCCCTCCAGGCTTGTCCTCCTAGAAACTCCCTCAGTGTGGTGGCAGTCCTGCCAGAACCACTCCTTGGAAAACACGGGCTTAGTTGTCATGACAATGGGATTGGAAGCCCAGAGAATTTCAAAAAAGCTTTATGTGACGACTGCTAAGTATACCATGGAAGATCAAAATGTTGCCATTTTTTAAGGTGTTTTTTTTTTTTTTTCTTTTTATGAAAGAGAAAGAGAGAGAGGACTCATACAGGTTCCTCACACCATGAGGAACGTGTTCATCCCCACCCTGAGCTGGCTGGGATCATGGGAAGGCACACCCACCCCAGGCATGCAGGGAGACCTTGGGGCATGAGCTGGGACCCCCACACCTCATGGAGCACTGTGCAGTGCCACCAAGGCTGGCCACAACTTCATCACTCTAGGAACAGAGTTGAAATAGCTTCACATCAGAGTCATGGAGGCAGAGCCACTCCAGTGCAGATCAGCAGAAGACGAAGTAGTCCTCTTTCCACACCCTTCCCATGTAGCATGCAGCTTACAAACATCGGCCAGGTCATCGGCAAGATGTCATCCAAAGACCTGCCCCTGGCCTTTTGGTCCAAAAGGTGCAACTCGGGTGCTCTGCGTTTTCTATTCATATTTCAGATGCGGAGTAAATGGAATCGTATTTCCACAATGTTCTTTATGATATGTTTCCAAAATAAATGTAAGAATATGATAATATACTGTTCGAAAACTAAGTTGGACATAAATAATCGACACTAGTTACCCAGATGGACTAATTTCATGAGAAAATGTACATCCCTTGATCATGTGTGGGCCATGCAGACCTCACCGTGAAGCATCGTATTTGTCATTGACGACCTTTATTTCCAGTCCAGCTTGTGCCCCACGTAACTCGCCCACTTGGAATAATCCTTCTCTACCACACTCCTTTGTTTGACCTCTTATCTGTCACTCATTTGGCACTTAACATATGGCACTTATACTGTTGTTTTACCCCCGGTTTGGCAGATGGTAAACGCATATGGTCTTCATTTAACTGGCAGCACAGATTACTTAGCAGCGAGTAGTTCTTGAAGCCATAGTTTCTTTACTCAGAAAGAACCCAGTGCTTTGCAAAACTAAGAATCATTTTAACAGCAGACCTCATTCTTCTTGAAAGGTAGTTCAGTAACTGTCTTTTAATTGAGGATGCCCTTGGGACATTGCCTTCCACCTCAAATGGTTTATCCAACTTTGCGCATCTCCAAGAGCAGCTCTATGGAGCTGAATTTCTCCATCTCCTTATACTAACCGGAATCACAGTGGAGGCCGGCGGCAATGGCACAGAGACGAATGCACGCTCTGTGATGACGGACCCACCAGGGAACATCCCGTGTTTGAGTCCCAGGCCTCCCAGTACATTCCAGGCACATATGTGCATGCCCGTGATCCTGCCCAGCTGAGACCTGGGGTGGATCATGGGGTGAAGATCCTATGGGGATTCTTTCTCTCCCTCCCTGGATCTCTCTCTCATGGAGGAAATAAATAAAAACTTGTAAAAACAAATTGCTCTATATCCATTTCTCTAGATGCCCAAATATGAAAGAAGTCCATTCTAGACCTGGACTGCATTTTTCCTTCCACTCCTGATTGTGTTTGAATGGCATTTAGGGGAGTGTGGCTGTGGAACATCATTGTGGTCCCTTGTCACCTAGAATCCATGGGACCTCCTTGATGTCCAGACCAAGGAGGATGCTGGAAATGCATCACTCACTTCTCCTTCACGAGGATGGGGACAGACGGGGGACTCAGGGACTTCCTACTCTTAATGTCAGAAGGGTGGTGTTTCTTTGAAGCATTTGTATTGTTTTTCTGTTGACTTTTTCAGTGATCTAACTTTCCTTTTTTGCATTGCCCGATAGTCAGTATGGGAGTGAATTTCTGTGTCCTCCTTCATTTCCTTAGTACACCACCGTAGTTCCTATCTCTTAAAACCATCTTATCTCTTCCTTAGAACTGTGGGGTCTAAACGAAGATGCTCAAGGGGAAGAGGCCTGCTATTTACTAAGTGAAAACACATCTTAGTTGGACTCGACCCCATCACTACTAACCTGGCCACCTCGTGCATTTTATTTTACCATCTCTAGGATTTTTATTTGCTTTATTTGCAAAATAAAATAAAGTAAGCATGTACAGTAAGTACCTCACAGGTTTCTGATGAAGAGAAAATAACCTAGACGAGCCAAATTCCAGGTGTGTGGGCTGAGCAGAGCCAGCCAGTGCTGGAGAAGGGGAAGGTCAGAAATCCACGCGTTTTCTTTCCATTTATTTGCTTCTCCTCCAATCTTCTGTTTCTACATTTCTTTCCTTTGTTTTTCTTAATTTGCCAGAAGATTTCTGCACTGCCCAGAGAGACACCAAGACAGAGAGAAAGGGAGAGGAAGAAAGCAGCCTCCAATGGCATGTGGTCTGTGTAATCCCTTTCACTCCATTTCTCCATCCCGTTGAGATTCAGAGACACATACGCACACACATGTGTTTGGGGCTACTGGGATCCAGGGTTAAACCATGTGGTCAGCCATGTGGGATCTGACTCCTTTAACCACTAGGCCATGGAGATGAAGCCAGTCTCTTTCTTTTGCTTGTTTCTCTTTAATCATGTATTTGTCTTTCCTGTACCTGCTATTAAGTACACAGATGTAAGATACACACACACATTATTATTATTATTATTATTAAATTGCCATGTGGTGTGTGCTGTCACCAAAGACAGACAGAGAGAGGGGAAATTGAGAAAACCCCCACCGCCACCCCCTTGCCCAACGGTCACAATGCAGTCCCTTCTCCTTCATTTCTCCCTGCTTTGGTGATTTGGGGTATACACGTACACATGTTGGTGTGTTTTCAAGCCACTGGGGCTGGGGGTTGAACGCACATTCAGCCATGTGGGATCCAGCTGCCTTAAGCAATAGGCCCAGAGATAATCCACTGCATTTATCCTTTAATGCAGTAAGAAAGGGCACCAAGCAAAAGGAGAATTTGTTGAGAACTGCAAATCAGGTTTGAGGTGGGTCTTTCATCACAATAACAGGGTGAAGACTGGGTAGAGACATGCATACAATAGTCATGGACCCTGGGAAGAGCAAAGTGAGAACTTCAAGGTGAGGGTCTGAAAGAATCCTAGGACTGGATCTGTCTGATGGTGCCCATTGACAAGTCAACAGTTCTCTAAGGAAGTTTTTGTAAGGAATCATTGTGCAATTTGTATGGGAAGAAGAGTCCTGGAAAGGTAAATGGAGGCCAACTAAACAGGAAAATGTCAACATCATGTTTAAGTAGACAGGAAGGGGTGGCTGTGTCCTCAATGTCCAGGTGCAATGTGGGGAGACAGTTTGGTTCCCACGACATTGATCTTTATTTACTCGGAAGTTTCTCCTCATATATATACTGGCCCACTTATTCAAAATACACACGGTACCATTGAGAGGGCATACTTGCCCAGACCTACCCTGATACTGCATGACTTTTAAAAATGTGTATAATATTAGAGGTGGTTACATTGTCTTATTTATACGACTATTAAGGATTTTATTCATGTTTTTAAAAACAAATAAATGATAAAAATTTCTAATCTGGGGCTGCAAGCTAAATGAAAAACATTATGTGGTGTGGCATATTATATGAACTATTTACAAAACTAATCATGTGTGGAAAAAAGGAACTTTAGTTTCTCTGGAAATTTCCATATACACAGATGTGAGAGGAGTGTAGAATAAAGAACACGTTCTTTGCACTTTTCACTCCAAATTTTTGTTTATTGTTTGTTTTTGCTACAGGATGCATGCGCTTGAGGAAGAGAGACAGAGAGAGAGAAAGAGGAAAAGTGAGAAATCATCCCCTGAAGGGGATGGTCATGCCTCAATCCCTTCTCCTCCATTCTTCTCTCTTGGATTTTGGTTTTGCACACACATATGCCTGTTATGATTTTTAAGCCACTGTGTCTGGGAGTTGAACCACGTAGTCGGCCACGTGGGATCCAGCCACCTTAATCTCTGTACCACCTGACGGCCCTACTTCAATGTTGTTGCATGGCAAAGATACAGCCTCATGAAGGAAAAAATAGTAATATTATTACAGACCATCTAAGTCAGAATCCAGTTACAGACAAAATCCGGGGCTGACCCCATATCTTGGTGGTTAGGAAAGCTGAATCCCACATAGCAATAATCCTTTCCAATCCTTCTGGCGTCCATCTGTGTTGAATGAAAATCTCAGCTAACCCATAATTGGGTATGATTACTTCATCCCTCTGTGATGTTTAAGTACCCATTTCTATAGAAAGTGAGATATTTTTCTTCCCGTACAGCTACAATTGGTCTTCTAAACTATCCTTATTGGTTCACAGAACAATCTTGGACCCAGTTACTGTGGAGAAAGGAATAGAATATACTGAACAGCCTGAGTCCAGACCGGTGGTGCTTAGGTCTGTAGGAAGCTTTACGTCAGGGCCCAGGCGGTGGTGCAGTGATCACATGATTGGGTTCACAAGGAGGTCCTGGGTTTGTTTCCCAAGGGCTCTCTGTATATGCCTAGAGCATGTGTCTCATGACTCAAGGGCTTTGAGGCTGGGGACAGGGGATGACAACATGAATATCCTGTTGTTCTTGGGCCACCAAATTCCCTGTACATCTGAGTAGTCACCAATGTCACTCTGCAGGACAGCCAGCCGGGACCATTCTACACAAAGTCAGCTAAGCTTTAAAGACCTTTCCAGTGAAGGACCTCCAGTCCTGGGGCCATAAAGCCCTTCAGGCTTAGCAGACACCACCCTGAGGTCTGCACTTAGTGACCTTTGCTAGCCAGGCCAGCCAGAGTCCTGCTTTCTGGTAGCTCAGAAGGATGAGACCCAGCCCTCGAGCGGGGCCACTGAACACTCAGTGAGTGAGCATTCATAAGAGGGTTGGTCTGGTTTAAGAAGAGCAAGGCTGGGCCTTCCACAGTGGGCTCCCTTCCCTACATAGAGCAGCTGCGTCCCAAACTGCCACCCACAGCCTTGGGATGGTTCTATGAGTTCCTCCTCCCCAAATCCCTACGCGGTCAGAATTTTGGCAGCACCATAGTCTGCTTCCACTCTCGAAAGATGGTCCCGTGGAAAGGTGAACAAAAAGCTCCATGGCCAGAGAGTGCCCTCCGGGCAGTGAGTCACCCACACAGCCCCCAGGTCATGGAAACGTACACCATGCTCACCTCCTTTGTTGAAAACAATTTGGACTCAAGGAACAACACTCATTTTATGAGGGGAAAAATGTCAATGCTTTACTAAAACTCTAAGCCTCATTTTAAAAAAAAAATCTGTTTTATATTCCAGTTCTGTGGAAATTATTAACTTTTTTTTGTAAGTGGAAAACAGTAAGTGAATTAATTTGATTTAATTTTCTTTCCCATCCTGAAAGATACCTGGATATCACAAAATGAAATTTGGGGGCAATTTTGTCAACTAAGAAACATGAAAACGTATCAGAAATTCCCCGTGGGTGGGACTTTAGATGGTGGACTGTGTGTCCTCCATCCATGCCACCCTCACTTTAAGCCGCTCTCCAGGAGTTGCCGCACCCTGCCAGGCTTGGAACCTGCTCTTACTCAGCAGGCCTTGCCCTGTTCCCATCACTCCTTCTCCCTGGGAATCGCACTTCCCTGCTAGGCTCCCAGCCCACCCTGTCCAAACCTGGAGACCTCCAAAGACCGACTTTCCTTGTCACCTGTCCTGCTTCCTTCCTGCTCCAAGGTCTCCGCACCTCACTGCCACCATTCTCCTTGCTCCCAACCCCAGCTTGTGTGCTGGCTCATCACCAGAGTGAGCCTCTCAGAAAGGCTGCAGGGCAGAAAAAGGAGCATATTTTCTTAAAAGAGCTTGTTCAATGAGTGCCTCTCTAGCTGCACTCATAATCGTTTCCTAGTAGAAAAGCAACACTTTTATGCAAAATTTGAAAGATACAGAAAAATAGGAAGAAAGTAGAATTACTCATAATCATTTCCTAGTGGAAAAGCAACACTTTTACGCAAAATTTGAAAGATACAGAAAAATAGAAAGAAAGTAGAATTATGCACAATTCTTCCTCCCAGAAATAACCATTTTGTATTTTAGAAAATGTATCTCGATGTTGATTATAGGTGAACCAAAAGAGGAAATAGAGGTGAGTAAGAAGACAATGTTGTTTATAAAGTTGGGATCATCCCATACGTACCACTGTGTTTAGATTTCATATGATGTGAGAATTTTAATGTGGTGCTAAGTGATCTTTGAGAGCATGGTTTCCAACAGCTATGAAATATTTTTTAATGAGAACAGTAATTTCTTTTCCCATTTCTCCGTTCTTGGATATTCCGTTGGTTTTTAGTTTTCTCTCCTAAATCATGTCAGATGGCTAGCCCTGTGCATCACCTTTGAGTACATTGCCAGCCATTCTTGTGCCATACTTGCCTTGGTGTAGAGTTTGCACTGAAGGCAGTGAGCCTTCTTAGGGCACACTCCTCTCTCCCCCACCCAATAATGAGTACAGTCTTCCCAGGGTATGATACTCCTTTCCTATGGTGAAATTACTTTCAAAAATTTAACTTGCAACACAAGGGACTGAACTTTTTATTATACATTTGCATCTTATTTATTTCTGCAATTATGTATTGCTCTACCTTTAAAATAGTGTGCTAAGGGCCAGCAAGTGGTGTGGTGGTGAAGGTCCTGGATCTCACATGGCCAACTCTGTTTCCAGTCCTGGCCCCAGCAGCTTGTAAAAACCACACTGGGCACATCTGCATGTGTGCCCAAAATCCTGAGAGGAAAAAGGATTGTGGTGCGGTCATCCACCTGGGGATGACTTCTCACTTTCCCTCTCTCTCTTTCCACTCATGGTGAGCGTGTGTCAAAACAAAACAAGAAAATATTTTTCTCCCAGATTTGGAAGTGTCCTTTGTTACCTGTTATGGTTAATAATTTGATGTTATGTAGTCTGTGTTTTTTCCAGTTTCTAAGTTGTCTTATAATATTACATTTGTTGGTATTTTAAATTCTTACCGAGGTAAGTCTATTACTCTATTCAGTTTTTATTTTCTATCTCATCCATTTTTTGAAAGTTTTTCACTATCTCAAGATAATTTTATAGGTTACCAACAAAACCTCTTTTTATTCCAGTGTTTTTCTTTAAACTTAACTCACGAGTCTTCTGAAGATTTGTTTCCACGTTTACAGCAAGGTGAGATCTAACTTGTTTCTCTTTTCTCAAGTAGCCAGGTAGGCAGCACCATTGATGGAGAACCCGTCACTCCCACCGTAGTTTATGTGATGTTTCCTACAGCGCGCAGACAGATTACGTTCCCCAGGTCTCCTTCCGGGCCGGGTGGTCTGCTCTCTTAGTCTCTTTGTATATTTTCGTACTATCAACATGCTTTCAAAATTGTTTTAGTTCTAGAATATAATTTAAAACATATATGGTTCTATTTCTGACATATTTATAATACAAAAGCCTTATAGTATCTGATAATTAATTTCTTGTCTTTTTTTTTTCAACATTTTTACAGTTTTATAAAATGCCACCTTAGAACAGCCCGTTCCTTGCAGTGTCACACGTGAGTCCGTCCTATGACCCAGCAATCCCACTGAGAAGTGCCTGCCCTGGAGAGGGGAAAGCATGTATTGACACAGAAGATGTGTTTGTAGCAACATGATTCACAATAGCAAAACCATGGAAACTACCAATTTCCATCTAATGAGAGTGAATGAAAAAGAAGCAGGATAGCCACGTAACAGAAAATTATTTTTAAATCCAAAATTAAAGTTCTGACACATGCTAAAACATGGATGAGCCTTGTGGGCATTATGCTAAGTAAAAGAAGCCAGACACAAAGGCCTACATACTGCATGATCCCATTTACACAAAATGCCCGGAGCAGGGAAATCAGTTAGGCCAGAAGTACGTAGCTAGCTGCGCAGTGGCCTGGGGCTGGAAGATGGACATAGCACTTTCCTGTGCTTCAGTGGAAATGTGATCACTGCACACTCGACGTACTTGGCAAAAATTAGTGAGTTGTGCAAATAAAGGAATTTTGTGGTATGTAAATCATAATCCAATAAAGCTGTCAAAAATAATTTTCACTATTTACTCTTTCAGATTACTATTTGTTGAGTCCACTAAAACATTCCATCAGCAGCAGCGATACAATTTGAGGAAGATTGTTGTATATACCCTGACAATTTGGCAAAAACCACAATATACATTTTAATTTGTTAAACTTCCTGTATTATTTCTCACGTTTTCATTTTTTTACTAAATCTTTTTTACTCATGTTTCTTAGATTAATATCACAAATTGTATAGTAAATAGTTTAAGCTTATTATTGTCAGTATATAGAAAAGTTCTTTAATATTTATTTAACCTGTATCACTGTTTAAAGTTGTTTTCATTTCATTTATTTATTTATTTTTTAAATTTACTAGAGGGTGCATGTGTTCATCAGAGACAGACAGAAAGAGACAGTGAGAAAGCAAGTTGACAAGTTGGCCACATGAGAGTTCAGGGCTTTAACCACCATGCCACCTGCTGGCCCCAATTTTAAGCTTTTGTTAGATTCATTCAGTCTCTTTCTAATCATTTTTCTCACTATTGGCACTAGTTAAAACTTCCAGGGTAAATGAAAATAATAATATGGGCAGCAAATCGAATTGCCTTATTTCTGAATTTAATGAGAATTTTCCAGTGTTTCATCACTGAGTATAACATTTGTTTTCAATTTTTTAAGCTTTTCCATTTTGAAATAACTATAGATTCATAGGAAGTCATAAAAATAGTACAGAGAGGTCCTATATAGCCTCTTATAGCCCAATTTGTCCAGCTTACTGTGTCTTACGTAACTATCGCATAACATTGAAACCGGACAAGTGTTACAGGTACAGTGGGCGCACAGTGCTGGCTATTGGCCCGTGCATGGATTCGCCACCGCACTCAGGTCACAGGCCTATCCCGTCACCACTGAGATCTCCCTTGGCCCACCCCTCTGTAGTCGAACCCCCAGCCTCATCACATCTCACCCGCCAACCTCTAACCCTCCCTCCTACTCTGTAAGTCACGTAGTATGTGACTGAGATCACCTGGTTATGTTTCACCACACAGCCTTTGAGGTCCATCCAGGTACGGCACAAGTCAATAATTTATTTCTTCTCATTGTTATAGCAGTCTATGGTATAGACATACCATAGTTTGTTTAACCATTCATCTCAGATTTTTGAGAAAATGCTGAACTGTTTTCCAGAGTGGCCATACCATTTTACATTCCCACAGCAATGCATGAGAAATCCAGTTTCTTTGTATTTCTTTTTACCATGTGGTATTGTCATTCTGCTTTGTTTTAGCTGTTCCAAGTACATAGTGGCTTCTCATTGTGGTCTTAATTTGTATTTCCCTAATGGCTAGAGATGTTGGAAATCTTTTGGTGTGTTTATTTGTCATGCATAAACCCTCTCTCAGTAAATGTCTCTTCGTGTCTTTTGCCTGTTTTCTAATGGGATTGTCTGATTTTGACTGTTAAGTTCTGAGGGTTCTTTGTGTATTCTAGATGTGAGTTCTTTTTCAAAGTTGTGATTTGCAGATAGTTTTTCCCAGCCCTCGCCTGTCTTTTGATCTTCTTAACAGGATCTTTTGCAGAGCACATCTTTTTGATCTTGAAGAAATTCAGTTTAAGGATTGTTTTTGCCTTTTTTGGATTATGTCTCTTGGTGTCATGTCTAACAACCCTCAAGTCATAACCCCAAAGATTTTGAACTGTACATTTTTTAAAGTTTTATAGTTCGGTGTTTTGTACTTAAACCTATGCTCCATTTTGAGTTTCTTTTTGCATAAGGTGTGAGGTTTAGCTAAGGTCCATGTTTTGCCTATTGCTATGTGTTTTGATAGTATCTGTTGGAAATGCTCACCTCACTGTCAGCAGTCAGGTAGCCGGCGTGGTATGAGGTCTTTCTGCTTCTCTGTTCTGCTCCACTGACCAATACGTCTCTTCCTCCACCAACTCTGCATAGCCGAGACCGTGGTGGCAGTCGGTAGGTATGCAATTTGAGCAGAGTGACTCCTCCAAATGTATTCTTTCAATTCAGCCATGGTTATGGTTAATAATGTTAAATTCCCTTGCTGCTTGTTGATTTTCTGCTTAGTTTTTCAGCTTTCTGTCTCTTTACATTTGACTACCGTAGGGACCTCATGCAAGTCAATCAGATAGAATTTGTTTTTTGGGCACAGCTGATTTCACGTAGCATAATGCCCTTGTGATTCACCCACGTGGTAGCATGAGTCAGAATTTTCTTACTTTTCAGGGCTGAATAATATTCAACTGACTCAACTAGCTTTTGATGTTATGGGGTTTGTCTTCTCTGTTTCTTTGTAGGAACTTTAAAGCATTTTGGGAGAGACTGGGTTGCCAACTGCTAGCCAGGTACCATCTGAAGCTAGCAGTCATTACGATGCTTCATTATGCTTCTGTGACCTGAGGGTTTAAAAATAAACGTAGTCCCACTACTGACATTGGTTTCACCAAACGATAGAATAAATAAAGGAACTGCTAAACTCCATTTTTGATAGCATGGTCATTTATTTTATAGGAGTCAGGTTTGCCAGTATTTTACCAGAAGATAAAGAGTTTAAAATTCTGTATCATTTACATGGTAGACTGAAATAGATCCTTCAATTACAATCTATTTAGCTTTTACATAATTACAAGAGCCTTAAAACAAATCTTATTGTTATTATTATTCATTCTTAGATTTAATTATTGGCCTATAGTGAAAATTGTGAAAGCCAAATGAAAGTAAGTTTGAAAGGAGTAAAAAACTTGAGAAAAAAAGCAGTAATGCATGTGCACTTTTTAATTAAAAGTGACTGAATGTTTTCTATTTTTAACGTATTAGTCATGAAGACAGTCAGAGAAGAGACACACCAGGAACAGAGAAAAAGGAAAGTGAGAAATGGGTAGGAGGCCACGGGACTGGAGAAAGGGCAGGTGAGAGGGAAAGGAGAGACCCTCCCAGTGCTTGGTCTGGGAAGATGAGGGTTTCCCAAAGGGGACATCATCTCAGCCAAGAGGGTTCCATCTTGGGAATGTCCCGGTGTGCACCTGCAGGTAAAGGATGAGCTCTCAGTTTTCAATCAATGAGTGCTCTGAGATGTCGAAGTGAAAGCCACCTCATTAGTGTTATGTTAACTTTATTTTTGGCTGGAAGTGAAGCTGTTTTTCTAAATTGGTTTCTGATGTTCGCTTCACAGAGAATAAGGAATGTTTCTGAGGTGAGGAGGACATTTGAGGCAGTGTGGACAAAAGACTATTCCCGCTCAAAGGACCAGCTGAGACACAAAGAGGCTGGAGGCCATCGCTCACACAGAAGAGAGATTTTAAAAGCCCTGATTAGCACAGGAACATACATTTGAGGACCTTCCACAAATATAATTCAATCTGAAAGGCTTTTTCAAGGTTAATGAATATAAGTGAAAGTTATAAATTAGATGTTTTTAAAATGTAAACTTGACCGTTTTTAATCAAGCTAAAAGAGCTGTTTTAATTTCTTATGAAAATGCACACTAAGATCTTAGATCCAGAACAATCTGAAGATCTAAATTTGCACACCGTACCCTCCCTATTCCATAAGTATTTAGCATGACTAGCCTCCATTAATCCTCTGCTAATATTTCATTAATAATCTCAGTACTCATAGAATATGACTATATTCATAGAAAGATGACCAGTTCATGCCAGAACTGGCGATCTTAAAGTAGTGTGGGGGCAAAGAAATAAATCAACAATAAATACAGAAACTGTGAAAACAGAAATCTATATTTTCCTTAATTAATTCACCTGAAGTGCGATGAGCTGGTTTTCTAAAATTCTCACCAATGTACCATTTGTTTTACTTTGTTCTGGGAGAGTTATTTCATTTTATCTGGATCGCACATCCCGTCTCTCACTCTGAGGCAATTACAGTGTAAAGAGAATTCAGAGCTCAGGAAAGTGTCAGAAACACGGGATTCTCATGAGACGTCTATGTCATTGGTAGCCTTCACTTTTTGTAAATTGGACAGCTTCCTATAGCCTGCAATTATTGAAATAATTATTCAAAGCATTCACAGAACGTCTCTGTTCTCAGACCTGTGGGAAGTAGGTCTACAACAGCAGAGTGCTGGTGTCCCATTTACCAGATGATGCCGTTGTAAGGATTAAATGGGAAAACGCTCATGGAAGCCCCAGCATGGCACAAGCCACGTGCTTCAGAAAGGTTCATTAAATTGTTTCTAGATAGCCTTGCCAGAAAGAGGTTTCAGATCAAGTGGGGAAACAATACTGCATGCATGGGATAGTAGATCTTTGCCCCGACCCGCAGGACAGTCAAACGGGTACCTGGGTGAGGTCGATGAAAAAGGGGACCCACACATACATAGGCTCACAGAACTCTCACAGACATACACAGAGTGGAGACCAGATGAGGTGCTGATCAAGTCTTCATTTATTGCAGAGCAAACTGTGCTTTATATACAGGCTGGTGGGCACCAATTGGTTGCCTGAAAAGAGATACAACAGTATGAGCCAATCATTGATGTGGGTGGATCTCCCATTGTCTAACAGTTGGTCACATGATTTCTGAGAAACGGTTTGCTCAATGAGGAAGTGAAGCCTAAGGATTCTAAGATGGCAGACAGCTCTCAAGATGGCTTCCATATGCAATGCCCTCCACAGATCTTCATATGCATTGTATGGTAAAAATTAAGTGCTAAAATAGTAGACAATACAGTCACGCCTGAGCTCAACTCCACCACTGTCCTTGACTGTCCTGCACGGAAGCCCGCATTGCACATCATGCCGAGATGTGACACACAGAACTGTGCCCTCACACTGCAGAGATGATAGAGACCATGGAGGGGTGAAATTAACACTCCACCTTTGGGTGACATAAAATCTGCTTCTCAAATGGATTGTTTAATTATCATGGCCAAGTTTCTTTCTCTCTACCAAACCTTAAGAAAGCTTAAAGATTAATGGTTAAACAAATTTCAGTTGAAAGAAGTAGCATTCTATTTACAGAGATGCAGAACAGTTTTGAAACCCGTGTTCCCACTTCCCTTTTTAGCTTGTACACCTGTAACACTAAAACACCCTTACTGCTTGTATTACTATATTTTGTCCCCCAACGAGGACTTCATCCTCACAACATTCAACCTACAGAAAACTTTACTAGTTTTGAATTCACAGAAACAGTAGACCTAGTGGAAATGCTGACAGACCCTTAAGTATAGCAACGTGAATGGCACCAACGAAAATAAATATGAGGAGTGATTCCCAAACCGAAGACTGGCAAATAGTTACCCAGCTGCTACAGAAATAGCAAGATAGAATTTAAAAAAAAAAATAAAAAAGGAGGGAGAAAAGAAATTAAATGAAATGGATATTAGCTGGAAACATCTGTGTTCACCACAGAGCAGAATGCATATTCAGCAGCCAGTTTATTGGCCCTTTAGAGGATGTGAATGGTGCATTGTAAATAATGACCCGCCTGTAATAAATTCCCAGTAAAAAAGAGAGGGAGCCTCTGTGTGTTCCTCCCACAATTCACATTTCTGGGTCCCCGCTGTGAGTGATGATTCACAACAGTCACAAATCCCTGTTTTCAAAATGCTATTGTACCCTCCAGGGCTTTCATTAAGTTTTACACTAGCTGAAGAAATGTAAAACTTGAAAGCGAGTGAGAGAGAGGAGGAGAGCAGCTCTCGGTGATGACGTGCGTTTAGCACCCCTTCTACGATGGTGTTGATAGATAGGATAGGCAGGTGCAGATTCTGAACCCCCAGGTGCCTCCCATCCCTCTTCCATTGAGATGTTCACAAAGAAGGGAGGGAGTGAAGATCAGAGCCTCCTCTGCCAGGGCAAAGGTGAAAGGCAAGATGAAGATCTTGGCAGCTGGATTTTGGGAGGCAATTGGGAAACCGAATGAAGATACAGGACCCATGGAACCCATGAGGAGCCTGCATCTGCCATAACTTTCTGGTCTACCAAGTGCCTACAAATTCATCCACGGAGCTCTAAAGGTTGACCAGCCTATAAAGGTTTAGGATTGGGGTGATTATGTGGTCAAAATATATCTGTTGAATATACACACTATGCCCAAGGCATAATGTTTGTGCTTAGGGATATAAATACTTAAAGATGATGTTGCCCAATCTGGCTGAAACACTTTGCTCTCCACCCAGATGTCAGCATGAAGAAAAAACGCTTCTAGTCCAGTCGGTGAGCGTCAGAGATTCCCTGTGCCGTGGCCTGCCCGGTGCTGACTGCTGATGCTGTGTCCATCCCTGGGCCAGGCCTTCCACCTCCAAGACATGGTTTGACATTCCTTCTGCATCTTTTCAGTAGTGAAGTGCATGAAGGAGAAAAGTTGCTGGCAATGTCTCATCCCAGTGCCCTGCGCTCAGGGGACACACTGTCCTACAGCAGGAGGGAGCGTTGTGTGGTCCCTGTGTCTGTGAGGTGCTGATGCCTGGGCACCCAGTCCATAACTGTCTGTATCCCACCAGGTCCTATGGAGACAGGAGACACCCAGCAGCACCAGGCCCATGACTTGGATGGAACAGGCTACAGAGCCACGTGAATGGGGAGTCCACTTAAGAGGACTACGCAGCAGCTCTGGCCACACTGGAGCATCTGGGTGCGGCTGTCTTTCTCTGTCCCTGGGCACTTAGTCAGATCTCTACACACTATCTGTGGATGGCAATGCAGTCAAGGCATTGTCTAATATATATCTTCAAAGTTAATACAAATTATTTTTGTGTTTTCTCTTCTCTTTCCAAATAAACTAATCCTTTCCAAATAAGTGAATGGTGATACCAGTAAATGGCATAATGGTTACATCACTGGACTCCCACGTAGTTGACCGCAGTTTGAGTCCTGGACCCAGTGCTTCAAATTCACACCAGACACATGTTGTGTGTGTGCCCAAAATCCTGAGAGGAGAAGGAATTGCAGCATGACCATTGCCTTGGGATGTTATTTGTCACTTTCTCTCTCTCTGTCTTTCTCTGTCTCTCCAGCAAGCACATGGTCCTATAGCAAAAAATAAATCGAACAAACGAGTAAGTGAGTGGCTAGGAAATAGATACCTTCTTTTTTTAAAAAAAAGTTTATGTTGAAGAATCTTCTGTAAGGACCCGAGATGAATTCTTGGTAATGTTTTCTTTCTCAAAGTGTTCAGGGTTTTGGAAAGTAGGCTTCAAAGTAAAGAAGCAGAGAGACAAGTATGCATTATTTTGTAGTATGCTGAGGGTTGTCCTTGATAATTTGCAAAGGAGAGCCATCAAAGGTGCCCAAGACACCTACATGTCCTCCACTGTCTTGGTCTGGGCACAGAAAGAGGAGGCCTCTGTGTGTCCCGGACCTCACCTGTTGCCTATTGCCTAGCTGCACCTGTGAAGATGACAGGAGGGCTGTGAGGTAACCTAGTGGTCTAGGGTGACACTGACACACATATTTCAAAAATAGAGAATCTCTGTGAAAATTAAAGAATTGAAGAAAGGTTCTCTTCTCACTTTATAAAGAGAAAGGCAGGTTCTCCGTATTAGTTATTAAATGAACCAATCAATTCAAATCATGGAGGTTTCATCATGCCCCCATTACCTGCAGACAGCACATGGGTTTTATAGAAGGCTAGTGCTCAAGTCTTGACCACTGCCATCTGCTGATAGAAGCCAGGGTCTTGTGAGAATATCTATGCATCAGTAATCCCAGAGAAAGGAGCAGCAACAGGTGAGGACTGGCATGGGTGTCATGGAGCTGTTTTAGATGTTAAAGGAAATGGAAAGCATAAACTCAGATCACTTTCTAAAACCGAAGGAACTGGAATAGCACCTGTTCTTTGAATCTGGTAGAATGACTGTGAAGATAGAAAACGCCATCACCCCAGATGGCAGACCACTGCCTCCATGAAGCATAGCAGCTCCCATATGGGTGTGCATGGATGTAGGGTGGTTTGAATTTAATCATGCCCTGTAGCAACATTCATGACCCACCTTCCCAGGGGTCAGAGAAGTCATGAGTGTTATCCCAAGTCATCATGTTGGTTTCTGGAAGGACATCTGGGAATGTTCAGGGTAGCTCTAAGGTGGGCTGACTGACCCTTATACTGGGTTCCGCATCAGCAGAGCAGGCACTGGGGCAGGTGGGCAGGGTGGAGCATCATGTCCAACTTGGAGTGATTAAGAATGCCCAGTATGTGTAAGCTGGGCTGGCTATGGTGGCACACACACTGTGAGGCTGTGCTTCCTGGCCAGAACCACATGGGGAGCCTAAGTTCAGTCCCTGGACTAACCCAAAGGCCAGATGGCATGCGTCTGTGATCCAAGGACTGAGGAGACAGGGGCAGGAGGGTGTGAGCTCAAGGCAGACCTGGGCACCTTAGTGGGATTTGTCTGAAAGAGCTGGGCACAGCGGTGCACACCTGTGACCAGGGAGACTGAGGTCAAAAGATCACACCATGGCAAGACTTAGTCTTAAAAAAGAAAAAATAAAATGTGGACAGTGGTGTAGCAATAACACCTGAAGCTGTGCAAGGCTGACCCACATGAGAGGGTTCCCTGTTCAAGTTCGGAGACCTCTCTGAGTACTCCAGGCACGAGCTGGCCCACGGCCTGGAACTGGCTTAGGCTGAGGGAAGAGAGCAGCATCGAGATCCTGGAGTGCTTTCCCTGTGTTTCTCTCTTGCTCTTTGTCTCTCTCATTCATGGAATAAGTAAGTCAATAAACTTATTATAACACATATGTGTGTGTGTGTACACCTCTCATGCTAGAATCCTTGAACTGCACATATACACATATGTATCTATTCATATACACATATATGTATTCACTAAGGCTCATCCCAAAAGAAAAACTAAAGAAGGAGCCCATATTCCCAGTGACATCAAAAAAAAGAAAAGCTGTTTGATGATGATGATGATGTGGATAGTAATGTCTTTGTCTTGACTGATACGCATGGTAATCTTGGTGGAAAAAGATCTTTACAGATCTATGTGATTAAGTGTAATATATAATATACATATATAATAAAATAGAACATCTTGAAATAGAAAGCTACTAGAAAAATAGGAGAAATTGAAACAAATCGACTATCATATTGTAAATACAATAATGCTACATTAAAAAGTGTAAAAATGTTAGTAAATCTCAGAATTTTCTGACCTAGTAAATAATATCTATATGAAAAAAATGAAAAAGGAAATCAGGGTCTACGCAATAAGCGCTTGGTATTGGCTGTGGTATTGGTGTGTTTTCCAAGGCCACACGTGTCCAGAGTCCCCTTATCTTTATTGCTTCCTGTTAGGTGCTTTAAACTCTGTATCCAGACCCCGTGACTGCCATTGTCACCCCAAATTGGGGGTCTACAGTCTAACACTTCAGCGTTTCAGAAAGAGTTATAACTATTTCAGCTGATTCCCAAAGCAAACTGGAGCTCAAATAAGCTAGATCTGCTTAAAGATAGGTCAAGAATGCTTATTACCCATATGGGGGGTGGGGGGATGTTACAAATAAATGTATACAGAATAAGTCTGACTTTATAAAGAACAATCTTGTCTATATACTCATTAAAGTATGATGAGATATGTCCTTGGTACTCTCTGGGCATAAGTGATGATTTTACTCTTTTTGTTTTGCTTTATACTGCCTGTTTTCTGTTCTATGAGGTTGAGACATAGTCTGTATAAAAAGCAGTTTTTGAAAAAGGTAAAATCACGGGGCCAATGGGTGGCATAATGGTTAAAGCGCTGGACTCCCATGTGGCCTATCGCGGTTTGGGTCCCAGACCTGTAGACTTGAAACTCATGCCAGGTGCATGTGCACACATGCCCAACATCATGAGAGGAGGGGAGGGATTAAAGTATGGCCATCTCCCCTGGGGGGTGACTTCTCTCTTTCTCTCTCACTGTCTCTGTCTCTCCAACAAGCACATGTGCCCTATAGCAAAAACTCTCTTAAAAACAAAAAAGTTAAAATCATAACTATCATTCAAGTATAAAATTAACATACACTAAGCGAAATTAAATATGTTATATAACTCAATCAATGACAAGATCAAGCAAGTGTTGTAATTAGTTTCTAAAAAAGAAAAAAGAATGGAATGGAATATAGGAATAACTCTTCAAATGGAGGTAAACTGGCTTTTCTACAGACAGAAGAGAATTCAATTAAATCACTATAATAGAATTACATATCTATAAACAAGAATTCTTTGGCATTGCTATCAGCTACCTACAATTTGAAAACTTGTAAAATAATTCCCACAGAATCAAAATCGAATAATTCAGAAAATTCTCTAGGCACCTTTAAGCTTCTCTAGCATACACAGACAAAGACAAGATACTGAGATTGACAAGAGAGAAATGTCAAGTTACCTACAAAGATATCCCATCAGGCTAACAGCAGACCTCTCATCAGAAACAATGGGATTAAGGAAAGAATGGGAAAATATATTCAAAATGCTAAGGGGAAAGCAATTTTAACCAAGAATACTGTACCTGGCAAGATTTTCCTTCATATGGGAAGAAAAGACAAGAACATTCTCAGATCAACAAAACCTGAAAGAATTTACCAACATCAGACCAGATCTCCAAGAAGTTCTCAAAGCAGTGCTATATCAGGAAAATTAAATACAGACACACGGAAAGAAGAGTTCAAAAGCTAAGAAAATGGCCAACTTAATGATAGAGACAAGTCTGGAGATGAATATTATAGCCCAGAATTTAATCGGGAAGATCGACCCACAACAGACGATAGATTAAGTACAAGACTGAACTGGTGAAATAGGATTTTATGACTTTTGACTAAAACATTGCTGATTTTCTTCTAGGCTTTGTTTCCCAGTTTTAAGGATTTTTGTCCTGTCTTGAGCTACCTATAGGTTAATGTACCTACTGTTTTAAGAGAATCCTAGCCTGTTTCCTGGCTTTAAGTTTCAAACAAAGTTCTTTAGCATTTTTTTAAATTTATTAAAACTAAAACTGCTTTTCTTGAAATTAAAAAAAATATTTAAAAAGACTGGAGAACATGAAAACATTGAAAATTGTAATGGACACTGGAGACAAAGTGGAAAGAGAGTGAGGGAGGGGAAGAGCCTAGGAAAGGAAATTTGGGGGGAAATGGAGAGGTAAGACACTTGTGGGACACAGATATGGTTTTTATCTGTTGACAAGGATGTGTATAATAGTCTCAACTAGGCTGGACTGAGGTGGCTATCATGCTGGGTAAAGCCTCTTCACAATCTAAATGGTGTATAGTGATTGAATGTATGAACAATAATTTTAAAAATTAATTTAAAAATACCTTTATTTGAGAGAAGTTTTTGCTATAGGGCCCATGCACTCACCAGAAAGACAGACAGAGACAGAGAGACAGAAAGAGAGAAATCACCCCCTCATGAGGGATGGCCATGCCGCAATCTCTTCCCCTCCGTTTATCTCTCGGGATCTTGGGCATACACGTACACGTTTCTGGCGTGAGTTTAAGCCAGTAGGTCCAGGACTCAAACCGCAGACAACTACATGGAAGTCCAGCAGCATAGCCATTACGCCAATTGCTGGTCCCCCAAAATTCCTGTTTAATGACTGTAGTAAGCTATATAGCATCAGCTGGGTGCTACTTTATAGTATATTCATTTTACTCAGAATTTCATGCCTAAAGTCAGACATGCGTTCACGAATATGTACATACCAGCTGAACTTGCTATTGAAAATAGTTAGATTATTTAAGAAATTTTGTAATGTTCCATTTCTAGTTTCATATATATCTATATGTGTGTATGTGTGTGTGTATATATATATACACACACACATACACACATATAGATATATATGAAACTAGAAATGGAACATTATTGATGAGAACATGTATGATTAAACCACTATGCAGTATATTCTGGATGGGAAATTACATTTTGTATGCTGCGACGATGCTCAGGGAACGGATGTTAAATTAATTAATTAATTTTAAAAATTAAAACTCCCCTCTAGCATCTAGACAACCCATTTTCTCACTGCAACACCTAATTGAACCTGCACCATTTGGTTCACTTCTCTCTCCAGAACTTAAAACTTCCCAGCCAAAAGTAGGACCGCTTAATAAATATTTACTTAACAAGTAGAAAAATGGGTATCTTTATAAGGCAAATAATACTATTTCAAGATTTTTTTTTTCTACAGGGAAGTCCTATCTTTGGACAAGGGATCGAGCTAGAAGATCCCTCCATTCCCCTCCCCGAGCAATCACGGTACAGCTGTGCAGACCGCAGACTGAACAACCAGGAGTGGTGTCATTCGCGTTATCGTCCATGTAAGCATCACGGGTCTCTTCGGACACAGTGCTCTGGGCTCAGCAATGAGGGTGAGGGAGATAGAGGCTGGAGGGACGCTGGGCGTGCTGGCTCAGACTTGGGAAACCAGTGCACCCACCTGCCCTGAGTGAGCTGGTGCATGGTGGCTGTTTCCCTCTGCTTTACCCTCTCCTCACAAGCCAGCCAGGAGCCATGGGGAAGCAGGGCAGACACTTCCCAAGCAGCGTGAGTAGAAATCCTTTTAGAAAATCTTTTTAGGGTAGAAAGTGTTGTTTGAGGGGAAAAAAGAAAATAGAGCATTGCTTGTTAAAGATTACTATCCACAAATGACGCTCCTGTTTGAGAGGGGGTCTGTTACTCATTTTTATTCCTCGCGAAGACAAGCCATCTGTAGACAGTGATGTTAAAAAGTGATCACTTTTTTAAGCATCCTGCTCTTTGTAACATGGCCAATATCCAATACAATTCTTTTAATTAGGATTATATTTCATGCCCTCGAAAGCCCGCATTCCCTGTAAGCCACCAGAGCCTCATTCGCCTCCTCCAGGCACCACTGGGCCTAATTATTTCACCACTGGGGTGAGCGCTGGGGGAGCCGCACTCTTGGCAACTTTCATTACCCTGTTTGTAAGCCTCAGCTCCACGGGGAGCCTCAAGGGCACCTTGCAGCTCCCAGGGAGTGGCCTTGGCTCAGTTGGCTCAGCACCCGGTACCCCTCTCACCCAGACCCGCCCCAAGGCTGCCTGCACAGGCCAATTGGCCCAGGGCGAGTTGTCCTCCTCAAGCCACTCTTGCTCCCGGTCAGCAAAGGTTGTGGCGACAAGGTTCCACAGCCTTCTTGGCCACCGGGTCAGATGGGGCAGGGTCCTCTCCACCTCACCCCTTCTCACATCCTTGATGAATTTCCGACTTCCGAGAGAGAGTAGAACTCTCCTGCAAAGGGAGAACTGACTTCTAAGTCTTGTCCCGGGCTCCCTACCGAACCAGGGGACTAGACAGAAATACGTCTGATGAGGACGAACTTTCCTCCAGTGGAATTTCCCCATTCCCTGTTACAGCTCATTACCCCAAGCATCAAGGCAGGTCCTCCTCACATGCTCGTACGTAGAGGTTCAGGGAGGGACAGAGTGGGACATAGGTGGGAGAGGGGACAGTGCTCACCCCCATGTAGCCTTCTGCAGGTCCACTCACCCAGTAAACGAGGCTCACCAGCCAGGGGTGAGTCACAGGGGCCGGCGAAATCCCTTCTCAACCAGCCCGAGGGTGCATAGACTGAACTTGTGAAATGGAATCCAAGGAGACCCCTGAAATCCAGCTTAGAGCCGCACTTGACCCTTCTGCACCCGGTAAAGCATCAGGTCCATAATCTCCACGTGCGTGGGACCGCTTCGAGCCTTCAGGAAGCAAATGGGGCTCTGCACAGCTCCTGAAGACCGCCGAGAGCTTTTCCTGGTGCGGGCTGATAACTCAGACTCGCCCTTTGTGAAGCTTGTCTCAAATTTACAAAAACTGGAGGCAACCGACGCCGGCCTTAGGGCAGTCACAAAAGCCATTCACTCATGCAGGTCGCGGGAGGCATGCTATCAGGGACCTCTGGGGTCAACATCGGCCCGCTCTTTGCTTTGCAATCACCACATAGAACTGTGTGTGTATGTGCACATGTGTGTGTGCACGTGTGTGTGCATTTGTGCAGATGTGTGTGCACACTCGTGTGTGTGTGTGTGTGTGTGTGTGTGCCTAAAAGCACAAGATTTCACAAGTGAGTAGGCCATGTTTTAGCAACAATATTCTATTAGGTCGTCAGAAAAGTCATGACATATTTTTTCTATGTTTTCCTATCCAAAAATATGTCATGACTTTTCTGAAGACCCAAAAGTTTAATTTTAATATTACATTAGTTTGAGATGTCCTGAGAAATTCGGAGCATGAAAGTGAATTTTGAACATTCAGAAGCCGCCCTCGAATCGCAGACTGCACTCAGCCGAGGTTTCCTGACCTGCCGTTCTTTCTGTGAGGACCCGTCTAATCCCTAGCTGGGATGAGAGCCAGCAGGTATCCTCTCTGGGGGCCACAGGCTGCCAGCTCCGCACGTGTGTGTGCATTTGTGCAGATGTGTGTGCACACTCGTGTGTGTGTGTGTGTGTGTGTGTGTGCATGAAAGTACAAGATTTCACAAGTGAGTAGGCCATGTTTTAGCAACAATATTCTATTAGGTCGTCAGAAAAGTCATGACATATTTTTTCTATGTTTTCCTATCCAAAAATATGTCATGACTTTTCTGAAGACCCAAAAGTTTAATTTTAATATTACATTAGTTTGAGATGTCCTGAGAAATTCGGAGCATGAAAGTGAATTTTGAACATTCAGAAGCCGCCCTCGAATCGCAGACTGCACTCAGCCGAGGTTTCCTGACCTGCCGTTCTTTCTGTGAGGACCCGTCTAATCCCTAGCTGGGATGAGAGCCAGCAGGTATCCTCTCTGGGGGCCACAGGCTGCCAGATCCAGAGGCTGACATCTGAGCCGTGGTAGCCCTGCAGCCCAATGCCAGGACAGAGTCGGTTCCGGGCCGGGAGGGCAGGAGGAAAGTCCCCCAGGTGGAGGGGCACAGGTCCCTGCTTGCACTCAGAACACGCCCCTGCACCCTGCTCTCCTCTGAGTCCATTCGGCCACAATCTGGAATGGCTCCCGCCCTCAGACCCTCAGTCTGACCCTTGGGCCCTGTCCACGGCCTTCCCCCTTCAGGTCTGTTCTGGCGTCCTGCCCCTTACCTGAAGCTCCTTACTCACAGCCCGCGTCCTCCGTTACTTTCTTCCCTCACCTTCGCTCCGAGGCGGCCCATGCCTGCAGTCTATCTAGAGCCACAGCGTCCCCAGCAGCCATGACTCGCTTGTCCCTTTTTCCTTTAACTGAATTTTCCAGGAAAACAGGCAGAAAAGAAAACAAAACCATTTTAGACGAATCCAGACATCTTCGTCCTGTTTGTGCACGAGGGCTGCTGAGCGGTGGAAGACGTCTAGCATCAGAAGGAGCCTCTCTGGCTGGTTCCCACCCCAGCTGCCACCTCAGGCGACCTGGCCGCTGTGTCCGGGTACAGGGGGAGGTGGTGCTGTCGCGGGGCTGCCCCTTTCTGACTCGCTCAGAGGCATCTCAGGATTTGGCAGTCCTGATGTCCCGATGTTCTCATTTCTAGATCAAGGCAGAGCCGGGAAGGTGACATAACAGAGCCATTACTGAAAGCCTTCAGTTCTATCATGAGGCAGAAAACCTGCGCTTATCTTCCCTTGGCAATTCCAATAAAATACCGAGCTGAATGGAGGGAAAACACCCCTGGGTGGAAGGGACGCTTGACCATTAACTTAAAGTTTGCATTTAGCTGTTTAAACCTGTTCTTCTTTCTTACCAGAAGCAGCTAGTGGGTAATTCCTTTGAACTTTGAACCCATTGTAAATAGTGTGTATTTAGAATAAATTCTTAAAAGAGCATGAGGAGGAAATCAGGAAAGAGAAAAACTGGCAGGAAAGACCGTGGAGAACATCTCCTGCTTCCAGCAGGCCAAGGTTGGGTACCTGTCCACAGATGCACAGGGCGGGGTGCTGGCATCAGGTGTGCATGCCTGGGGGAGGAATTTGTGGGACGTGAGCTGAATACAGACAGAGATGCTGCATATCCCACTGCCTCCTCCTCACTCTTCAGCTTCCTACAGTAGTCCTGATCCCCAATAATATTTATGATTCTCCTCTAAACGCTCCACCTTCTCCTTTTTTCTTTATTCATGATTGAGCACTTGTGTGCACACGAGAGTAAGAGTGAGAGAGAGACAAACACCCTCCATGGGGTCTGCTCATGCTGCCACCTCCTTCCTCCACCCCCATCCCTGGGACCTTGGGCACTCACACCCATGCCCAGCATATTTCAGGCTCACTGGGCTAGGGAGTCAAACCAGGGTCACCATCTAGCGTCTAGCTTGTCCTCGCAGTGGATTTCTGCTGCACCATAGAGCTGGCCCAATTTTCCCAGTTTTCTTTTTTTATTTTTACAGAACTCTAAACTAAGTATTAAAATTAAAAAAATGAGACTCCAGAAATTTCACAAAGACCACAGTTTTTAATAACAATACATGAGTTGTTTAACTCTAAAAAAATAAGTAGTACGATTCAAACTGAGTTCTGTTTTGATAACTGAAGCAGTACGGGCAGAAGATTATGTAAATAGCTTGCAGAAATTTTCAGTGCAAAAAATAATAAGTGCTATAATTTTTTAAAGTTTGTGCAGAGGCATAAGAAGTTATCATATACAACAATAAAATCATGTTTTAAAACACTACAGTCAACTCATCATGGGAAATAAAAACATGAAGAAGGTAACAAATGATTTTAAATATACGTTTAGCGAAATGGAGTGCTCTTGGGGTTCTTTTCCAAATAAGAGTACAAAAAGTTAAGTGCATATTTTAGAATGTGCATTTTAAATTATATTTGCCAATAGTTCAGTAAGATCTTAAAAAAAAAAAAAGTAAAACTATGTAGACTGATCTAATAGCTTACATAAGACTGGCTTCCTGCTACAGATTACACATTGAACAATTTGTCAAACAAATTTCCAAGCACATTAAAACGCATGCAAGAAAGAAGTGAATATCACGCATCTCAGTATCAGTTAAGAGCTGCATAGATCAAAGATTCGCTTTGGTGCTGCGAATGCCTGACTTTGACTTTCAGACGAGACGAGAGTCTGAGCCACGCAACGGGAAGGAGGCAGGAACAGCTCATTTCCGAGGACCCCATCAGGTCGTGAGAGACACTCGTAGTATGAAGTGACCCACGCTGGTGGCACGGGGTCGGCAGACTCAGTAAACTTCTTTAGGGAGAGGCTGCCATTCCCTCCCTATTCTTTTCCCCTTCCTATCTGTTCATATTCTCCCTGGAGCACGAGTGTTTATATGAATGGCAAGCAAATTCTCAGGCATAGCTACTGCAGTAAAATGCATTTTGCTGCTCTCTGCCGTTTCGTTTCGGGGTAGGAAGCGTGTTCGTACCTCCATTGCCCCGAAGGATCAGAATGTGACTGAGAGGTTTAGGACAGTTTACCCTTCTCGGTGTCCTCAGAGTGGCACCGACTCTTTATTCCCATTACACACAATTCCAAATACACCTCGAAGATGCTTCTGTTCATTCTCCTCAATAAACGAGAAGATGCAGCATAAAAAACAAATGAGTCTTTTATATGAAAAGATTTTAAACTTGAAAGGAAAAAGATGAAACTACTTGGGGAATAGGAATACTGATCGGAATTCGTGAGTGAAACAGCCCAGCTCGTGAAATCCCGGAGGGAGGAGGATGCGCGCTTGCCACGAACCAGCCTTGACTCTCACCCTGCCTGTGGTGTATGGTCATCCTGGTCACTCAGTCGCAGTCGCTGAAGCCTGGGGTCGTGATCTAGGATGAGCTAGATGTCCACAGGCCTCAGAAGCACTTCCGGTGCCTACTCAAGATGGCTGCAATAACCTTCGCCGACAGCATGCTGCTTTGTTTAGTGGCCATTCGAGGACAAGGATCGTGTGAACACTCTGACGCATCCACCAGAGTGGCTGAAGCATCATAGGTAGCCGAGAGAGAAAAGAAACGTATTCCAGCTAAACCGATGCTGGATGGAGAGGGCAGATCAAATACTTTCCAGGTTGTGTTTTTTTTAAAAAGAAGTAAAGGAGCCAGGAGGCGGCATGGTGGCTAAGGCGTTGGATTTCCACATGGCTGACTGCAGTATGAGTCCTGGACTCAGTGGCTTGAAAATCATGCTGGGTCTGTGTACATATGTGTCTACAATCCCAAGAGAAGACTGAAGGTGAATGGACTGCCATGGAGCCATCCCCCTGGGGCACGATTTCTCACTTTCCCTCCCTCTATCCCTCTCCGGCAAGCTCACGCTTCCTATGGAAAAAACTTAAAATAAATAAATAAATAAAAAGGGAGATCAGCTATTATTCATATAGAAATTTTTTTCCATGGAACATCCAAAATTGTATAAAATGTACATTTCTAAATAACTGCAACGATGACAACAATGATAGTCTTTGATCTTAAATTCCTATCTTAATATAGTATTATGATGTTGATTTTTTTGGCAATAGAAAATTACTCTTCTTTTTTTTTGGAGAGATTTTTCGCTATAGGACGCGTGCGCTCGCCAGACAGAGAGAGACAGAGAGACAGAGAGCGAGAAATCACCCCCTGGGGGGGATGGTCACACCGTAATCCCTTCTCCTCCATTCTCCTCTCGGGATCTTGGGCACGTATGCACACACGCCTGGCGTGAGTTTTAAGCCACCGGGTCCAGAATGCGAACCGCGGTCGACTACGTGGGAGTCCAGTGACATAGCCATTACGCTAACTGCTGGTTCCCAAAATTACTCTTCTTGATCTAGGTTCTTAGACATATCATGAAGTTGGGGACAGTGGCACAGATGTTAAATGCAGGGCTCTGCCAGGCAGTCTCACTTGGAAAGGTTCTCAGTTCAAGTCCCAAGACGGCCCTCAGCACTCCAGGCACACACTAGCCCATGGTCCAGGGCCAGCTGAAGTCTAAACTTCCATTTAGAAAGTTCACCTGTTATAAGGAAAACTAAGCTAGAACAAAAAGCTTAAATATCTTTATAACATTATGAAGTCAAATTTTAAAAGTACCACAAACACTAGAAAGAAAAAATGTTTTAAAAAGTGGATCTCTGTCCGTCACCGGTTGCAGAGCCACAGAAAGGAATTGTTACAAGTGACTTCCCAGCAAGGTCGCGGGAAAGAAATGGGGACTTGATTGTCACTCCTATTTGGAATAACTAGGAAACTAGACATGTTATAGTAAATAATTTCCAAGACGTTGGACACCAGAGAGCAAACACACACTGACCCCTGAGAAGGGGACAGATGAGCCGGCCCTGCACTCTCCAGCTTGCTGCCTGTGGAAGGTCTCTGGGCCATCCAGAGAGAGGGGACGAGGGCCTTCTGGCTAAGCGGAGGCTCGGAGCAGAAAGTGGCAGAAGACTAAGTGCCCCATCCCCGAGGTAACAACACACATTGTCCAACCTAAGTACAACAAATTGACCATCTACAATCCTGAAAACCCGAAAACTGAGATGCATGGACAGGGCACACGGCCTCTGGTGCTCCCAGGAAGCACTTTTTTTCTTGCCTGGTCCAGCCACTGGAGGCTGGCTACAGCCCTCGGCTCGCAGCCCCTCTCTCCACCTTCAAAGCCAGTGACATCGGCTACTCCCTCTTTCCTTGTCTAGAAATAACCGGCTTCCTTATTATAAAGACTCACGGAGGTCAGCAGTGGCGCAGTGGTTAAGGTGCTAAACTCCCACATGGACCAACCATGCTTCAAATCCCAGTCCTGGTG
Organism: Tupaia belangeri chinensis; assembly: GCF_000334495.1. Taxonomy (NCBI): domain Eukaryota; kingdom Metazoa; phylum Chordata; class Mammalia; order Scandentia; family Tupaiidae; genus Tupaia; species Tupaia belangeri. The sequence continues at coordinate 594,384 of NW_006205449.1, forward strand.
ACTTAAAAATCAAGTCAGACACCTGTGCATCTATGTATGCCCATAATCCCAAGAGGAGACTAGAGGAGAAGGGATTGCAGTATGGCCATCCTCCCTCCCAGGGGAGTGACGTCTCACTTCCCTCTCCCTGTCTCTCTCCAGCAGGCACACACACCCTATGGCAAAGCCCTTTAAAAATATATTTTAAAAAGACTTGTGGAATTATTTGCGAACCATCTGGAAAACCCAGAAAAACCTCTCCCTCTCAAAATGCTTACAGCAAGTACATTTAGTCTGCTCTGCTATCTAAGGAAACAGCACATCCCTGAGGTGGAAGGGAAGGGCATAGCCATGATCCAGGTGGCCATGAAAGCCAGGGAAGGTAGGGGTTGCAGACGGAGAAGCAGACAGGACAGAACTGTGAGTGAAAGCCATAGGTGGGGGTGTGGGCGTGGGCACAGGTGGGGGCTCAAGTATTCAGGAAAGGCCCCCCCTGAGTATTCAGCAAAGTGTGTTCGGCACATGAATGAGAGAAAACTATCTAGGAATGGGAAGGGAGAATCAAAAGAATACTGAGAAATAAGCCTGGGGCTCACAGGGCTGAGGACAGTGCCTGTGCCCATCAGCCTGAGTAGAAATCCCATAATTCATGGACACGGGAGAGTATTCAGAAGGGATTTTGCCTCGGTGGTAGGACAAAATTAGCCCTAGATTAAACACCACTCTAGTCCTCCCGATCAAAGCTTAGAAGCAAGATTCAAAAGGATCAAAGTATTTCCAAGTAGCTTAACTGCACTCCAGAACAAAGCTCAAGAATATTTTAGGAATACACAAATACTCAGCAACCCAAAGCAGAAAGTCATGATCAAGGGCACTAGAGCACAACCTGCCAGGTGTGTGGAGAGCAGGGAGAGTGCGGCCCGGGACAGGAGCACGTGCCATCGGAGCTGCTCTAGCAAGGACTCAGATGACAGTCGGCAGGGGAGGACATGCAGACAGTTACTGCAAGGCTGGTCCTTAGCACAGTGGTAAGAGAGCCAGATCTACATGGCCAACTGTGGTTGAAGCCCTGGCCCTTGAAATGCATGCCAAGCGTGTTTGTAAGCGTGCTGAAAACCCTGACGGGGTATGAAACACAGGAGAGGAACTGCGGCGTGACAGCATCCAAATGGGGTGGGCTTTCATCCTCCCTCTTTGCCTCTGTTTCTCTGTCTCTCTGTAGTGAGTACATGAACCCTCTGAATTAAAAATAATTCAATTATACTAATTTTGTTTCATATGTTTAAGATGTTATAGGAAAAAGTTAAACATCTGAAGTTAAGACATGGAAAATAAAAAAGATAAAAATTAAACTTCCAGAGATTAAACTATAATTTAAGGTAAAAATTACACTAATTGGTTTTAACAGCATGTTAGACATGAGGAAGAAAGATTAGCAAACTTGGAGACTAACAAAAGAAACTACCAAAATAAAACACACAAAGGGAAAGAATCTTAAAATGAGAAAAGAGCACTAGTGAGCTATGGGATAACCTCAAATGGCCTAATACACATGTTATTTTAGTCCCCAAAAGAAGCAGTGAGAGGTGAAGAGAAAGTGTTTAATAAAATAATTGATAAAATATTTCCAAATTTGATGCCAACCACAAACCCGCTGATCCACAAAGTTGAACTAGTGCAAAACACATGAAAGCAATCACATCAAGGCACATCATAATCAAATTGCTTAAAATCAGAGGGAAAAGAGAGAGAAAAAGGCATACAAGGTAAATAAAAACAAAAACAAGGATGGTAATGGATTTCTCACTGAAAACAACGTAATCTGGAAGACAGTGAAGTATAATCTTCACAGTACTGAAAATATCAGCTGGAATTCTTTACTTAGTGAATATTTATTTCAAAGAAATTCCAGCGATTATATTATTGGTAGCTTTTATATTGTGATTCTGTTGCTTCTCTATGTGCGTAGTCAGATAAGGGAAGTGATTATGTGGGTGTCGCTAAGAACCAGAATTCTCAGCATGGGTTAAAAAGAGTATACGTGCAAAAGATGAGTTGAATAAGAATCCTATGGTTTTTGAATTTGAATCAAAAGTATTAATAAGCACTCATGGTATATCTTGCCTAAGAAAATACAAATTTATAGCAATACTCAGCAAAGTCTTAGATTAATGGAATAGAATTAAGAATCCAGTAATAACTTGCACGTCTTTCATCAACTAGTTATTGACAATAATGACAAGACCACATAAGAAGAAGAGAAATATAGTTTAACTGTCTCTGCTTTTGCTATAATTTTATGTGTGGTTTGATACATTTGAGGCATGTACACAGAACAATGTCCACAGAGGTCTAGGTTGGCCCAAGGCAGAGGTCCACTCTGAAACCAGCATCGCTAGTCATTGATCAGTCCCCAGCATGCCACAGGGTTGCAGCAGACACACCAGTTCATTCGACGGCACTAAACGATAGATTCACTCTGATGATTTCACAAGAGGGTCTTTTCCTTTGCACCAAAGAAAATGTGGTTGACTTATTCCCTACTGGGAAAAGGAAGACAGAACTAATACAAGAAGGTCCTATTGCCTATAATCATGTTCAATCAAAAAATGGTGAATGATAGTGAATAGTAGTTGCTTTGACTGCCATTCAGTAGAGCTATTTGCACATATACGTACACACGAAGACGTTGTTGGAATTAGTATAGTATTTTGACATGACTTGGTTAATACTAAAAATAAAATCTTTTTTTTCTATATTTCATTGTGATACAATTTCCTGTCTTGAAGAAAGATGAAAACTTTTACTTGGAAGATATATAGTTAGAATTTCCTGTAATGCTGAATTAGCTCCAGTCAAAATGAACTATTTTACACTGCCATTATTACTCATTTACCAAAAATACTTTGTTCTGGATTTAATATTTTCTTAATACTTTTAACTTTTCAAGGCACTTTTTCATCAAATATCTCTTCTAGCCTCACAAGAAGCTTCAGAGTTAAACTAACCAAATATCTAGCTAGGATTTTTTAAGTGACACAAGGAAATGTTACTTGTTTATGATGACTATGTTTGCCTTGACACTTTTAAATAATATTTCAGTAAAAAGTTACATTTAGCATCACATAAAAGACTCTTTTAATACTTTACTTTGACAATAGACATGTCCATGCAAAACTAGGAGGCTCCATTATGGTTTTATTATGATATGGATTATGATGTCAATGCAAATTTCTAAAAAGCTGTATTCCACTGTAATTTCAAGACAGCTTCATTGCATTAAGAAACAAAACAGTCAACATAACATTGCCTTAATTTGAAGGATTTGACAGAAAGTCGTGAAACAAAGGAATGTGTCAAATCGAGCCACCCTGAAATCCGGAATCCCTCAGAGTGGGTAGTATGTGGAAGTCTATAGTTCTAAATATAGACCAGGAGGTGACACAGTGGAACGTGGACAACGTTGGTGCCACTGGCTCAGTTTAGTTAATGAGCCAGCCCGGCCCTGCTGACGTCCCGTACCACTGGGCCTGGTCCTCGGTGCTCTGCGGCCCTCCCACGCTAGCCCGCTACGGAAGCTGAGGGAGTGGTGCTGGTAGGCATTTCTCTCTCTACGCTGGCATTTCTTCTCAACCCTGTATATTTATGGGTTTTTAAAATACTATCTTTTCCTGTTTACCATATGTCAAATTCTACATGAACTGATAAAAACATGCAAATGCCTTACCACTCTCATCTCCTAAAATAGCCTTTCCTCCCTCCTACCTCCTACACTTCATCAAGCCCCTAACTACTAATTACTAAAATCTGAAATGCTCATCTGACCGAACTGCATTAGGTGTCCATTTTTAAAGACCTCGATTCAATTACCCACACTGATGTGGGCGCCCAGGGGGAAAAAAAATCCCTGCCTGTATTTGCTCATGATGCAGCTACTGAGCACCGGGACAGTTCGGCCGGAAGATGACCCCCCCTCAGATATAACATGCTCACTTTAAAGCACGCCAGCACCCTCCTCGCGGAGCGCTGCTGTACTGACACCACAGCAGGCTGCCGGCATTGCAGCGTGCTGGGATGCTCCTAACTCCGCACTCCAGGGAGTGCTTCCCTGCTTGATGCTGGTAGCAGATTAAAGCTGTTCTAATTTTCCATCCAAGCCAAATAGATGCATAAGCAAGCTGTTAGGTTGTCTCGGGCTCAGCGCAGAGCACCAGCCGCACTTTTCCAGAGCTCCGTTGCAGTTAGCATCTCCGTGAGCAGTTGCAAGTGAAATCGCATGGAGGAGCGAGGAGGGAGGAAGTGGAAGACAGAGGTACAGGAAGCCACTCCCAAATCTGAATGCAGATCCCTGCTGGAGTGTCAGTGAAAGCCCAAACACACTTTACCAGAATCAAGCGAAAAATGCGTGCAATGCCAGCAAAACACCGTTCACTGGGAAAGAGAGAGGACGGTGGGGGACCATCTCCCTCCTTCCAGTGAGAAGCAGTTTGTCATGCTGTGTTCTGCACAAGAGACCCTGTGCAAATGGACAAAGGCGAAAACAGGAGCTGCAAAGTGTCTGCATCCTGTGATCAAGCCACAGGTCTCCGCGGACGCCAGGCTGCGATTCAGAGCAGGGAGACCAGGCTGCACTGGTCTCCTAACTCCGTAACCAGGAGAGTGTGCCGAAGTAGCCAGGGAAGGCAGTAGCAGTCTCTGTGCCTACTGCGGAATATAAATTTGGATGTCACACCACCAGACTGGGGAGAGAGTGAGAACCGGCAAGGGGAGCCACGAGCAGATGAAGGAAGCTGGAAGCATAGAAGCCCAGGACACGCCTGCAGCTCATGGTGCTGGGTGTACGGGGTAGCGGTGAGGACGCTACGTGCATTGTCATTGTCGAAACCAGTTTCCGTCACTGTGTTAAAATGTACAATAAGAGCCCAGGTGCGTGGACCTCCTGTGAGTGTGCTCAGAGAAAGATGCACAGACACCCTTCACTCCTGCGAGTCCGCCAAGTTGGACGTGGAACACAAAAATACTATCCATGGCAAAAGAAGCTCACGGAGTCATTGACTGTGGGGCTTCCCATGGAGCGTGTCTGAGGCATGTGCACCGGGAGCTCCTGAGCAGTGAAGGCAAGCTTTTACGACAAGACACTGCCTGCAGAGACTACAGCAAAGTGGATGGACGTGAGGCTGTTGTGAGTAAAAGAAACACGTTTATAGCAGTCTAAGCCAGGAGAAGTGTTTCCCCTCGAAATATGTGATGAACCCCGCAGCCCAGGCACATCCGATGTGGACTTAGTTGCGAGTGGGGTTTGTGCAGATGAGACCACGTCGGAGGAGGTTCTACTGGGGTAGGGTAGGTCCTGTAAAGAGAGGGAGTCACAGACGCCGTGGAGAAATGGCCGCACACTGGCAGAGGGGAACTCAGCACACCAGGCCTGTCGTGGGTTGTTGGAGCCTCCAGAAGTTGGAAGAGGCAGGAAGCGACCCCCTTGTCTTTGGGGAGAGTACCGTTCTGCTAATGCCTTGGCAGACTCCTGGCCCCCAGATGGTGAGAATGCATTTTTGTTGTGCAAGCCACCCGGTCTGTGGCTCTGGTAGGGCAGCCACAGGGAGTAGATACACTGGTCACAGCAGAACCGCCCTGGCGTCGGTCCACTCTGCAAATTTAACACCATGTGTACAAGCACTTCGAATGCAGTGTGTTTCTGACCTCAGACATTTTCTGAATAATGGAAGAGTTCTATTCCAGTACATCTGATGACATGGGGATATATCCTTCCTGGCATGTCAATCCTTCCGTCTTCCTCTTCAAGCACACTTTTCCCACCATACCCTCTCCCACCAGGCAGGCACTGCCATTCGGGGAGCCCTTGCCCGTCCCCTGGATAGACCTGTCTGTCCTGCTCCACCCCCACTCCCCTACTCAGACCTCCAGCCTGAGCTCATCTCCTGCATGACAGTTTCTCATCTTGTTCCTCCTTTCCTACTCACCAGTGCTACCAAGGGCACAGTGAAACTGAATTCTCTCAAAATTCTGGAAACAATGTAAATTGGTCTCTCTCTGCAAAGCAGCAAGATCAAGTCAGAGCCTCGAACACACTCTGGTCTTGTGCCCAGTAATTGTACTTCTGAGAATCGCCGGAAAGCACCAAGCACCTATGCAGAGACACTCGTCTAGGAGTTATGTCCTGACCTCACGTGTGACTGGCCCGTGTCCTGACAGGCTAATCCAGACTCATGTCTACAAAATCCTCCTCCCAGGGAGCCCCGGGGGGGACACCGTCCTGTGTAGCAAACACACCAGCCAGTCGTTTGAGAGTCTCTGCCCCATTTCTCCTGGCCCGTCCTCAAGGTATTTTCCAGGAATCAAGGGTTGCAACTACACTACTCCTTTGGATACTGAGGCTCCCTAAGTGTCACTGTCACTTGCCCAGGTATTCTGCTCCGGAAGGGTGTGGCTGCTGGGTGAGGTGCCCCGCCCTGGGCAGTACTGTGGCCACTCCCTGCAGCAGCTGCAGAAATGCAGTAAAATGTTCTAGAACCATCTGCATTTTTGTAGAGGCCCACAGGGAGACACACGGCCTCTGTGTTTGTCTGAGAGCCTGTGGACGCCCAGGGCTCCTCCACGCGTCTGCTATCTTCCTGGGCGGGGGGCGTTGGCTGAGACTTCTGGTGTCTGAGTCGACCAGACAGTAGAATGACGCTCCTCTTTCTCCCTACAGCCTAGAACTGAAAGCTCTACCGGGAAACTCTCATGCTCTCCTCATTAGTCATTTAAAGAGAAGCTTTGCGTGGGCGTCATCAAGTCGCCATAGCCAGGGAGCTTGTGTTGTCACCACAGGCAGCCTTCCAATTTCGGAACGTTTCACTCCGGCCCGTTCACATTCTGTTAAAGACAGTGGAAGCTTTCTGCTAGGGGTGCAGACTTATAGGGATTACTCTGAAAGAAAAGGTTCTGGGTTAGGTAGTCTGTGTTGACTTAGCTCATAATCAAAGAATATTGTCTTATGAATTTAAACTGTGGTTTGGCCAATGCTACATGACACACATGTGCGCACATGCACGCATACGCACACATAGTGAAAGAGAAAGAGAGAATAAAACCCCTTTTCCTAAAAGTCATTTTAGAATATGATAATCCTCAATAAGGAGGACAATAGGCTCATTTGTTTAACTTGTTACATTTGAAAATAAACTTCTATAACCTTTTAATGTGAGAAAATCCCCCACCCACAGCGAGTGCTGCTTCCCTCTGAGCCCACCCTCCTGCGTCACAGCAAGGACTCTCGACTCACCACGGGGACGATTCTCACAGAAAAGTGCAAAACACGGGGAGAGTGCTTCACACCCGATTGTGAAGTTGTGTCAATGACTGTTTCAGAAGAAAGCAATTAAATTTAATAAACAGATTTTTTTAAACATTAATGGACTACCAGGACGCGAGCCCTCCCAGCCATTCCAATCGCTGCCTTTGTAGCGTCGCCTGATGAGTCTGCCCTGGCGATGGCTGAGTCTGCCTAACACTCCACACACACCACTTGATACTTAGGGGACAATGAGCAGGACAGATGTATCCCATTTTTTACAAGTAAAGATAGTCTCTATGGTGCTCCTAGAACCAGACTAGCTGAGACCACCCAGCCAGGAAGTATTGGAGCACCTGGGTTTTCCTGACTCCTAATCCTATTCTCAGAAATCTGAAACCCCCTACCACACCCTGTCATGGCTAAAATCTCAATCCCGCTTGTATTGTAATCTTGCCTCTTGGAAAGATTCATTTTGTATGCTGTGGAGATATACAGCGATTAAATTTAAAAATAAATAAATAAGAAAAAATATCTCAATCTCAGAACCCAGCAGAGGTGGGTGACCAACTGAAGGGCTTCTGAGGGCAGGCAGCAGTGGAAGACAGGCTGGAGATGAAGGGAAGGGAAGCCTCACCTTCCCCATCAGCCCAGATGGGCTGGTATTCACATTACCTCAATAGGGTAACATCACAATTTAATTTATTTTTTTTTTAGATCTAATTGCCAAAAAAATCATTGTATTGATGCATGTATACTTTGTAAGCAGATTGAGTCAAGCTAATTATCATGCCCATCACCTCTGCTTATTTTCTTTTTTTAAAAAGGAGACTGCTTAAAATCTGTTCTTTCAGCAATTTTGAAATACATGAAACATTGTTGCTAAGTACAGTCATGATGCTACGCAGGAGACCACCACCAATTCCTCCTGCCTGGCGGGAGTACGATCCCCGTTCCCAGCACCTCGCTTGATGTTTCTGTGTGATTTCCACATGTCCTTGTCTTGGGTAACGAGGCGAGCTGTGCTCATCACAGCCCCTCACTGTGATGTCTGGCTGTGGCACAGCTACAATCTCAGTCATTTCCAACCTCGCCCAAGACAGGAAGTTCTAGAAGACCTCGAGAGGTCCTGAAGTGCTCCCGCCCAGAGCTCACGCTCAGGGCTCTGCTCACGATCCATTGAACAGAACTTTCAAGGGAAGACGGAGTTCAAGGCACAGAAAGTGCAAAGCGGGTATGCATGGAGGCAGGACTCCAGAGCGACTTCCGGACCGCCCTTGTGAGCATCCTCCCAGGGAGCCAGCTTCTCCGGATGGCGGTTCGCTTCACTGCCCCAAGGCTATTCCCTTACTTTCTCAAACCGTTGCTGTTTGGAAGGTCAGCTTCTCTTCCATCACACCGATGTGTCACGTAACCAGCTAGTTAGAAACACATCCTTAGACATGTTGGGGATGGAGAATCGCACAGGTAATGATGGGCCCTGTTTGCGATGGGAGGGTTTTGTCATCTTTATCAAAGGGAGAGTCCTGCCTGCTCCTTCAATTATGTTCTTTCCTTTCCATTTTCTTATCAGAGGCATTGTATGCATCTTAAAATCATGAATTTCTGACTGATGGGAATGATTCATCTTATTGTAATTTTCTGTGAATATTATGATAGCCAAGTGGAAAGGGAAATTCATTTGTATGCTGTGAGATCTTTGGAAATCAAACTTTACTTTAAAAATAAATTTTTACTGCCACGAGGCATTCCTTTTGTGTCATTCCTCACCTTGATGAGAAAGTGATGGACCCTTTGTAATGAGTAGCATCGGAATCATGCTGGAAGATGTCAAAATAAAATGAAGATTTCAAAAAAGAATAGCTTCCCATCATTTCCGAAAAAAAAAAAAAAGACAAATCACTTCTCAATTTTCGTAAGCAAATATTTTACTTTCTGTAAGTTATATATAAGAATATAATCATCTGAAGTTTGTTATGGTGATCGAGGAATCTCGTGGAGACCAAGGCCTGTTCTGCACAGAATGATTAGACTGAAGATAAGAAGAAATCGTCTCAACCCTCCAGGATCTTACGTTCTGGTTAAGAAGAAAAGACAAACAGTGTCGGAGATCAATTTTACCAGAAGCAGAACTGAGATAAGGCTTCACTTGCAATGATTTATTTATTAAGGAGAAACTGATGAAAGAGAGAAGGAAGCAGGGCAGGGGAGGGGAAAGGAGCCCGATCTCCCTCGGAGCGGTGGCTTCCCTGGTCCAGCAGCTCTGAGAGCCCGATGACCTGCTCTCTGCTCCTTGGTAACATCCAAGGTGGAGGAAGGCCCTCTGGGGAGGCAGACACCTCCAGGCTCTCAACCCCAAGTTTGCCACAGAAGCCACGGAGCCCAGATTACTGTGGGGGCTGGAACCAGGTGCCTTTCAAGGTAGAGATAGGCAGAAGGACTGGGCCTGCCTTATGCTTTGATGTGTCAATAGATCCTCCAACCTGCTCCAATCTGCCCAAAGTGATGATGAAAGAGCAAAAAAAAAATAGCTTCCCATTATTTCCAAAAAAAAAAAAAGACAAATCACTTCTCAATTTTCGTAAGCAAATATTTTACTTTCTGTAAGTTATATATAAGAATATAATCATCTGAAGTTTGTTATGGTGATCGAGGAATCTCGTGGAGACCAAGGCCTGTTCTGCACAGAATGATTAGACTGAAGATAAGAAGAAATCGTCTCAACCCTCCAGGATCTTACGTTCTGGTTAAGAAGAAAAGACAAACAGTGTCGGAGATCAATTTTACCAGAAGCAGAACTGAGATAAGGCTTCACTTGCAATGATTTATTTATTAAGGAGAAACTGATGAAAGAGAGAAGGAAGCAGGGCAGGGGAGGGGAAGGCCAAGCAAGTATACATCAGGCAAACTCTCCGCAAGTGGCTTCGGCCCAACCTTCAGGCTAGTTCTGAGTTGTCTCTGCATGGAGACCGCATATCCACAGCCACTTCCAACTCCCTGCACAAGCAGTACAAGTGACCCCAGCAGCACAGGGCTGTCCTCTGAAGAAACGTTGCAGGCAGTGGTCACTGCTGGGGAAAGTGTCCAAGGACAAGGACCCTAAGGAATTGGGGAAAGCCCTGACTGTATTAATTACAGTCCACCCCTTTCATGGCTCAAATTCCATCATATTAAGTTGACATTCTGCTGTGATTACATCTTCACGATGGTTGGTCCTCACCGCTCTGGAGCAATTTACAAGGAAGTTGGTGAGGTGGCCTATAGCTCCCGTGGCTACAGCTAGTCCCATGGCTATAAGCTATGCTCATCTTCTCCACGCACGGGGCATCTCTTTTTGCTCCTATGAGCATGGTTACTGTGCCTGTGCCCAATATTAACATTTGGTGAGTCTGACAATAGCTGGCTCAGGATCATGCATGTATACCACCAGGATGAACAGCTCTGCCTGGTCACGAACTGTCCCCCATCAGACTCAGCCTCCACTGGAACCCAGGACTGTGGCAAGGTGCCTTTCACCTTGTCCTCTGTAGAAGGCCTGGCTGTGATCCGGGACTCTGGGGGTGTGTCCTGGGGCCATCCAGAAAATCCACACAGCATCTATACCTACCCCAGCTCCTTCTACAGGCAGACCCTAATGGCAGGACTTCTAGATCATGCTTGGCCTGGCTACAGGGCCTCTCCTGCTCTGGCCCACTCACAACCGTAAGACTTGCAAGTCATTTGAGAAGTAGGCCAAGAGACTATTTCCAAAGGTAGGATATGCTGTCTTTTATTTATCTATTTATTTTATTTTCCAGAGGATACATTCACTTACTGGAGAGAGACAGAAAGGGAGAGGGAGAGAAAGAAAGTAACCCCACAAGAAATAGCCACACTGCAATCTCTTCTCCCCCATTTATCCCTCCTTTGGGGATGTTTGAGGACACAGGCAACTATGTGTTTCTCGAGCTGCTGGGTCTGAGATTTGAACCATGCCTCCAGTTACAGTAGGACCCAGCGACCTTAACCACTACACCTCGGGCTGGCTCTATGCTATCTTCAGAATCTTAATTACCCTACCGGGCTTGGCTTCTAAGTTTGTTTTGTTTTTGGTGTGTGGGTGTGTATTTTTTAAGAGATTCTTACTTTATTCGACATATAGTAGTTGTTCATAACTGTGGGGTATAATACGATTTTTCAACACAGGAATATAACGGATATTGATCAAATCAGGGCCTTTAGAATATTTATCATTTAAGTCATATGTCATCACTTTATATTGGAAGCATTCAAAAACTCTTTTTAGGTACTCTAAGATAAACAGTAAATCACTGCTTACTAGATTAACTCTATAGTATTTTATATAGTATTTTATATACTTACTAGATTAACTCTATAGTACTTTATATAGTATTTTATATACTTACTAGATTAACTCTATAGTACTTTATATACTAGGATTTGATGCTGACCTGCCTTTGGATGAGTATCTAAAAGAACGTATCCACTGACACCATAGCCATACCACAGCCAGAGTCTAGCAAGGATCACAATCTACCGTAGTATCTGGGATTGGAGTTGCACTACGTTGTAAGAGTCCACTGACATCTCACACAGTCCACCGGGTTTTTGTACCGACACATTGAAAATCCCAGTGTAGACATAGTGGAGACTATCACCCTACATCTCGTAAGCGTCTGTGAGTGGCAGCCGTCTGCTATGGTCTATTATCCATCATCACAGAGAACTCACCGAAGACACAGTTCTGTGGGTGAAGTCTCCTGCTGTCTTGTCCATATTCATAGGGAACTGAAGGTGTGGCTGGTTCTGTGCTTGGCTTGCATGCATCTGTTGCACTTGTTGCACTACCTGTGCCCACCATGACCGTTGTCGACAAGTGAGTGCTGCCTTCTAGTTGCTGCTATCTCGAGTCCACCAACCTCTCTGATACGCAGATGTCTAATTATTCAGCAGTAACCCCTATCATCAGCTGCACCAGAGCCTCTCAGTAATTACAGTGCACTCCTTGCCACCTTAGTGAAAGGACTTTCCCAAGAGACGTTACCGGCTGCAGCATTCTCAGGTCCTACAGAAATGCATTCCAACATAACCATTTCTAGGATTCTTTTGATCCTTTCTGCCATGGCAGTTCTGACAGCCCACTTAGTATATGCTATTATGTTTCCAGTCTTCCTAGAGCCAGCCCAATGACACATTAGTACTACTCTATGATAGGGTACCAAGCACGGTATAGAGTCCTTCCTAGGGTATAAAATCCCAAGTTAATAATCATATCAACAAATCCCCACTTCAGTTTGCTTTCTGCCACCACTCTCGCCCTGGCCCGACGCAGGCTCAGAACCTTCAAGGTCTATTGCAGACATGCTTGGCCAGCTTTCGCCAGTGCATGCTAGTCAGTCCTGCAACTCCCTATAGCAGTAATCTCTTCCCTCCCTTCGTGGGGCCACTACTTCCCCCATGAGACCATTAAACATGTAGACTCTAGATATTGCTCTAATGGTCGCGAGAGAAGGAGGAGACAGATCTTGAGGAACATAAGCATTTGCCACAAACCATAGACCTCAGCTGAGGCCTCTACATGGTGCTCAGGCACGTCTTCTTGTAATAAGAGAAGAAATGGGTATTATGGTAGGTTCAGGGAACACGGGGCCCAATTTGTTGAATGTGTGTGCCCTCGTCTCAAATCTCAGGGTTCCCTACCATTACCTTAACATTAGTGGAATATATCAAGTCTGAAAATTCAGGCCTCTTCAAGGTTCTGGTTTTCTTCAAATTAGGTCTTGGTTTCACCTTTAGCACAGTCTTGTCTTCGGTTGCTGAAGATGCGGTGCTTGTATCTGCTCATCCGGAAGCCTTCCAGTTGTGCTGTCCTGCCTCAGGCTGGTACTTGACGGACCTCTCTGCAATCCATCAGTGTTACCCAGCCACGCCCAGTTCCACATCCCCAAAGCAACTCTTCACCTAGACCTCAGCTGAAGACGTCACCCAGAAAACGCTTGGTCATTGCGATGCTGCCTTTGCCAGAGGCTGTCAGTACAGTCGCTCCCCTTACCCACTGCTCTACTCTCTGTGGGTTCAGAGTCAACCACAGCCTGAAAATATCACACAAAAGGTGCCAGAAACAAACAACCCACAGTTTCAAGGTTCACACCGTTCTGAGTAGTGTGTTGAAATTCTGCACTCTCCTGCTCTGTCCCACCCGACGTGTGAATTATCCCGTTGTCAAACAGATTCGTGCTGTCTACATTATCTGCCCACACGGCAGCAATCTTGGTATCAGACTGAGAAAATATAGTACATACACACGCCCAGGGCTTAGTAGAGGGCTCAGGCATGTGCTGGGGTCCTGAATGTGCTACAGGTGGACAAGGGAGACTGCTGTACTCCATTCACCACCCCTGGCAGGGTCCTGCTATCATCTGGCAGCCCATCTAGGATAAGGTGTCATTTTTCCAAATGAGAAATGTTCTAGACTCCTACCCTCAAATTCGTTTCCAACATCTCCTTCTAGTACCAGCTGCCTTTGTTGGAGTTCCCCAGAAACAGACTCTGAGAAGAAACTGCGTACGAGTGATTTATTAAGGAAGTATTCACAGGAGAAGAGGCAAGGGAAGGAGGGTAAGCAGAGCAAGAGAGTGAGGCAAGGGTACAGATTCACATACTGACGTGAGGGGTGCTTCAGCCAGACCCTGCCCCTGCAGGAATCATGGAGGGCAGATCATGCCTGAGAATCACCTGGTCTGAGGCAAGGAAGCTGTCTTTCCAACTCCCATACTTCTCAGTCACTGGCTAAAACCGTTCCGAGTGACCATGACCCCAAGGCATTTCCAGCTCAGTGGATAAGCTCCAGTTGCCCAAGGACAATCTTTCAATAGAAGCAAAAGAACTGGTCACTTAGGCACTTTCAAAGAAGAACTGGAAGAGTTCTACTTACATGGAAGCCAGGGAAGACGCACCTGGGAAAGATCTGAGGGGATCCAGGAGGACCGCTCACAGCGTCCACTCACAGTAGGAAACAGTTCAGTGAAAAGCCAAGCCACTGCATCACAATAGTTCCTGCGGGTCCAGAGCGACTCGTGTGCAATACAGATGAAATGGGAAGGAGGGATGGGATTTGAGCTAGGTCGGGGGAAATAAATAAAATGTGGATGGGTGAAGGAATGGGAAGAAGAATAGTATTGCTTGTAGAAAGTGCATGGCAAATAAGTACTTAGAATCAAAAACAGAATGAGCTTGGATGGCAAATGAGCAGTGAAGTTCAGCGCTGCTAGCCGTTGTGACATGCAAGTCCAAACCATAATGAGATGCTACAATACACCTGTTAGAGCAGCTAAAATAACAATCAGTGACAACCTCAGTGCCAGTGAGGAAGAAAAACGGCATCTCTCCTGTTACTGGAGGGAATGCAAAGCGGCACAGTCATTCTGGAAAAGAGTTGGCGAGGTTCTTGTACAGCTAAAGGGGCCTTGTTCTACTACCCTGTGGTTGTACTGGGCACTTTTCCAGTTTATGTTCACACAAAATCTGTACCTAGAGGCATCATTCTATTTTGAAAGTTCATTTATTTTTTCCATGAAAGAGACAGAGAGATTAACACCCCCACAGGGTCTTCATCTGCGACCCAGCCAGTCATAGTCATGGGCACACACACACGCACAGCCATCGTGCACAGGAGCTCCTGGGAGACACCCGGGACTTCCATGTGGGTTCAGCAGCATTGTCGCTGTGCTACCACCTAGCCCCAAAAGCATCATTCTTAAGAGTGCCAACTGGAAACAGCTCATATGTCCGTGAACAGGTGAGTAATTAAACTGTTAAGCTGCCATTTCCATACTCGGACTACTCAACAATAAAAAGACGTGAGCTATTGATACAGAGACTTGGAGGGATTGCAAGGCCATAATGCTGACTAAAACTTCCAATTTAAAAAATGACATAAAATACGATTTCGTTTACAACATATTCTCAAAAGGACCAGAGAGTGATGTGATCAGTGGCTGTTGGAGGTCCGTACGGGCCAGGGATGGAGGTGAGACCCAGTTATTCATATACCTCCCCAGTTCCACCTTGTAGAATCTTTTTGGAAGCTGAGCTAGGAATTTGGTATTGAAGGAGCATTTATATGATTAAAGTTGCTGCAATTGGCAAACAACTTAAATGAGAACTCTCTTCCATTCTTGAGAACTGGTTGTTAAATAGTTAACAGCATACCACTGGCGTGAACCCAGAATGGGTGAATGTACCTGAGCTGTCAAAGCAGCCCTTACAGGGAACCAGCAGTTAGCGTAATGGCTATGTCACTGGACTCCCACATAGTCGACCGCGGTTCGCGTCCTGGACCCAGTGGCTTAAAACTCACGCCGGACGCGTGTGCGTGCGTGCCCAAGATCCCGAGAGGAGAATGGAGGAGAAGGGATTGCAGCGTGACCATCCCCCCTGGGGGGTGATTTCTCGCTTTCTGTCTCTATGTCTCTCTCTGTTTGGCTAGCGCACGTGCTCTATAGCAAAAAAAAACCTCTCTCAATAAAAATCATCTCTTACAGACTGTATATGGTGGGACTCCAAATTCAGCCCTTACAGACTGTATATGGTGGGACTCCAAATTAAACTGGACACTTAAACATATTCTGGGTATCATTTACATACACCACTAGTTTTCACCAATTGTATTCTTTTCTTGTGGTCTAATTAGTTTAAAAACAACAGCAACAACGAAACAGCATGTGAACTTACCCTCAAAGGGGACTAACAAAGTGTTCTGTGAATTTACACTTAAAGCATTTTGCCTAAGTGGACACTGGCCAGCAATCTTTCATCCCTGGTCTAATGTTATTTTTTCCTTCAAGCTTGAGCGTCCAGATGTTGGTGCAGTGAAAAAAGTGGTGCTTTCTAAGGTAGTCACACATGAGGAAGCCCCTGGTTCAACTCCCTGAGTACCCTGGGGAAGAAGTTGCTCATAACCCAGGGCTGGCTGAGGCTGGGGCAGGTCACAGTAGGACCCTACTGGGATCTTTCTATCTCTCTCTCTCTCACTCACTCATGAAAGAAATAAAAATAAAGTAAGATATAACCCGCGCTTAAAACAAGATTCCCATCCATACCACTCACCTCGTGTCCCCAGTCCTTCCATAGTACCTTGCACTGAGCACCTGCCAGTCAGCACATCACTGCTGAGTAAGGATCCATTGTTTAAATTCATGGCTGCACAATGTAGAAAACAGAACTTTGGCTATGTATCTATACTCAGATAACCTATGCGGATGTCAAACGCAGGAAATTGCAGGATCCCTGCATTTTAGAGAAAGAGCTCAATTCATTTCTGCATCTTAAAAAACAGAACCTGAAAGTTAAGAGCTTTCTTCTTGCTTACTTTTACATCCTCAGATCTCCGAAGGTCTTATTTGTCACACAGATCAACTTAGGACTCTAGCACGTGGACCCAGGGACGAGTCACCCAGTGGATACCGCAGGAGAGACCATGAAAGAGTTTGGGACCTCTACTGAGGAGACCCAAAGCCCTCCCATGGGGCAGAGGAGATTCTGGAAGTGTGACCACCCACAGTCTCCTGCATTAATTCTCAGCCCTTTGCCCTCTGTGACCAGGTGGTTCACCCCCAGAGGCTCACTGCTTCACAAGTTTTCTTTAGTGATCCCAAAGATCGGAGCCCACGGGTTAAAGAAACCATTGTGCTGAGTCTGCCAGTGAATTCTGGGAAGCCATGTTTGCCTCTGCTATTTCTCAATAACAGGCCTTGCCTCCACACCAGGATGCCCTCCACCTTAGCCATATCCACCCTTTGGAGCTGAGCGCTAGACAAGCTGAGACACACGGGTGAAGTGTTATAATTGAATGGTTTGGACAGTCAGAGGCTTGAGATGTGACAAACACTTCAGGAAAAATCCCGCTCT
>NW_006205449.1:611596-624103 GCF_000334495.1 Tupaia belangeri chinensis
TTTCACTTACGGCGCAGTGGGGGCTGCTCTCTACATGGCTCTCGCCTACAGATCCATGCCCGCAATAATTAACGCCTGGTCCACACAGCCTTTTCTGCAACATAAGAGGAAAAGAAGAGGAACAAGGAAGAAGAAAAAAAAAGAGAAAAGAAAAGAAAAAAAGAAGAAAAGAAAAAGACCTTACTGGAAATAAGAAAGATCTTTTTTTATTCCTTGTTTTATTTTTAACCTGATGTGTTGCAGAGTACTGAATGTCACCAGATTGTCATTAATGTCACATTTCCTTGTGTTCCATATGTGATGTGACATAGCATCTGACTAATGAAACCCGATGAACAATATGTCAACATAAAGAAGCACGCTGGGTCACAAATATGCTCCGTGAACATTAAACCGTAAGGAAATGTATATTGAACGTGTTTTCCATAGGAATAAAATTGAGTTGCATAGTTAACATATTACATTTAGGTATACTACCTTGGAGACCAAAAGAGCCAAAGTACATTGTTGAATGACCTATAAAACGCACATTATCAACACATATTGATAGCACAGACAGTCAGATGGATTCCAACAAGCACCACCAAGAACTGCAAGGGAAACGACACATTCTCTGGAAAGGCAGACAATTGTGGAGCTGAACCAAGCCAGAGTCACAAAGGCATTACAAATAGACACGCACCCCGTGAGTTTGGCACAAGCCTTCAGTAACATTGTTTTCCACACTCCACCAACACCATTGATAGATGAAGAATAGGTCAAAATGAGGCCCCTGAGCAAAGACCTCCACTGCAGGCCTGACCTCTCTGACCAGTCACAGCTCAGATGGACCTTGCCCGGGGCACCTTCCGTTAGCCCATGGGCCCGCTGAAGACAACCTTGAGGAGGCTCCCCTATAAGCGAAGCTGTCCCCTCAGTGGGGTCTGCTGCAGACCATCCTCCTGAGACCAAATTCCAGTCCTCTCAAAGGTCAAGACCCCTCCTGCGCCTTCTCAGAATCTGCGACACTCTCCTCAGGCTCAAACCCTAGCCTGATCTTTTCCAAATATTTCTCCTCCTTTTTCACATGAAGGGAAAGCTGTGCTCAAGTCAACTACTGGACTGACCTCCTTCTCCTCACCTCGGAAAGCTCTGTTTCTGCCCATCCTCTCGAGCCTGTGTCGCTCTATCCACTCTATGCCCCCAGGTTCCTGGAGACTGAGCCCTCCAGGCTCCCATGGCTGAGGGACAGTGTGTGCACACTCCCCTTCCTTACTCCTCTCTCTGCCTTTAGACTACCCTGCTGAAGCGACTGCTTTGAAGCCATCCCTCACCCCTGGCACTCAGATCCATTGATCCAGCCTGCACATGTCATTCACTGCAGGGCAACCCCCACCTCTTGGCCGCCCCCTCTCCTTGACCCCAGTGATATGTACTCATTTCCTCTGGCTGTTTGTGTCCTTCCCTTTGTCTTCTTTCCTGCAGCCTCTCCCCTCCCACTTGGTGAACTTTGGTATTTCACAACATGTCACATGCCTCCCCCTCGTGTTTAATGAATGTCGATATTACAAGTCTGGTCCCTTGGCCAGCGTGTGTCCCCCACACTCCTGACTCATCTCTAAACTTACCTTTCTATCCCACTGTGAAAGTTGCCACAATCAAAATGGAGTCATTTGTGTCAACTCGGACTAAACTGAGCTGGGAAGGCCATGAGTGGGGGTCCTCACACAAGTGTGCCTGACACTGAGAACTGTCACAAGGACTCTGCTGGAATCACAGCCTTGCACAAAGGCCACTGCAGCCTGACGCAAGGACTACTATCTCTGTGAGGGCGCCTGCCCAGAGCTGCCCGTCTGCCTCATGACAGCTGATGCTGATGGTGATAGCAGTAATGAAGGCTGAGGTCAATTCATCCTGTTACTCCTCTCAACACAATGATTTAAGCATCCTCCTCTCATGCCTTTTCCCTCTAAAACCTGCTCAGGGATCCCGAGACCTCCGTGAGCACATTTGGGACCTAAATATGTTCGTCCAGGTGGCGTGCCAGGCTCAGCCCTCATACAAATAAGTGTGTTTTGCTTTAAATACTTTGCCCTAGTTTACCTTTTCAGGTCGGCAAGTCTAAACATCTGAATCTGCACATTCTGCTCCTCACTAGCATGCTATCTACCCCCAAAACCTCCCTGAGCCCCCATGAGGAGCTGTCTTCTTTCTGTGGAGGTTAACATACCAATCCATCCAAACTGCTCTGTGGACAATTCTTCATTCATTCATTCAGCTGTCTTTGATTGTTGACAAAGCCCTGGGCTAGCGGGAGAAAACGTCATACGTGACCACGGTGCAGGCTCTATGGCATATGAGCTCATGGAAGAGAACCTTTTGGACGCAGCTCAGTGCCACAGACACTGCTGGTGTTTGATCAGGGTGAATGAAAAATGTTCTGGGTATCATGCGGGAGGGTCCTAATCAAATACAGGAGGGGTCAAGGGGCAGCCCATAAAAAGCAGCTCATAAAATCAGAGCTCAAATATTACTGGAATTACCCAGGAGGTAACTGCATGTGCAGATCCTTACAACACACCCTTGGACAACTCTCTGGACATCAGAATGAAAGATTCTACTGTTGGATATTAATCAATGGCCAATAAGGCATGGGTTACATTTGCAGGTGTCACAAGTAAAGGGAAAATTTATTGAGTAAATGAATCAATGAACAAATCCAAGCAATTTCATCTTTAAATGAAGCTCAACTGCTTCTAAAACTATCCAGAACTTATGAACATATATATTAAGTAGGGTATTGGAAGAGCCTTGATGTCAATCACATGATCCACCCCCAATTCAAGTCAGATGGAATTAAAAAGAGGAATGAACTATTATGAAATAACTGCCATATGGCAGATGCTTCACATTTGTTATTCCTTTGAATCTTGAAAACAGGCCCCGCCTCCAGTCTCCTAAGGACTCACTCACAGAGCTGGCAGGTGGGAGCTGGGATCGGAATCCAGTTTACACCATTCTGTACTCAGGAGATCTCTACTCCAACGTGCTGCTCGGACCCTGATGAGTAACCATCCTGAAATGCCATCTTCTGGAACCCAGCTCTTCCCTGAGCATCATCAATCTGTGCTTTTCTAAAATGAGTAAGAGCATATCTGTTGACGAGAGTCGAGCATCGTCAAGCACTCTGTGAAGTCCCTTCCTGTGGGAGTGCAGTCCACCCCGTCCTCCTCCTCGCTCTTTGTCACCAACACGTTGAGGGATGTGCTCCTAGCAAGGACACTGTAGGTCCATGACTCAGGCGTTGTGCCACGCTGTCCCCTGTGCCAGGCATGCATAGCTCCTGTCATGCCTGGTGGGATTGCCAGGCGGTTACTATGTGATTATTGGGAAATAATGCAGGGTGTTCTACAGTAAGTCCATCAGCAACCCCTGTCACCAGCGCACCTACCACTTATCCTTGTAATTAAGATATTGTTGATTTCGATACACTTGCTTAAACAAACAAAAAAAAAAAAGAGGAAGAAGCTACTTTTTAAAATGGTGTTTATTTAACTGGCACCCCGCTGATTTATGACATCAGATACCTGAGTTTTCATAACTGACCTGCTGTCCCAGAGGAGGTGCTAGACTTTATGTCAAATCATCATAATGGATACTTTGTTGTTTCAACCAGCAGGAAAACAGATGTATTTACAGTTCCGGCAGCTGCAGACCCACTATTAGAAAGCCAGATTTGTACTTGCCATTATATTTGTACTTCCTTGTAATCCTAGTTCTCACTCCTGAAACAGAAGTGAGAAAATAATGGAAGGAAAGCTGGATCCCAATGGCCAAGAAGCTGGAGAACACATTTTTATCTGGAAATAGACTTACAAAGCACTGCAAGCATTGGTCTGGCAATTCATGTGTAGGAGGAACTCCAGTTTTCTGGGGTAAAACTACTTAATGCAATGTTAGAAATAGTGGCGATTACTGATTTCACACCATATTGCCCTCACTGGAAAAGATAACGCTCTCCACCAAGTTATATTAGGAATGTTACCCGTACATGGTTTCAGCGTCTACCAACAATGGCTCCACAGAGCATGAACACGATGGCCTCTCCACAGCCCTACTGAAGGTACCCGTTTTTATGAAGGCGTGCATACTTATCTCAAGCATTTTAATGTGGTGGGAAATACTTTCCTCTTTGTAAGTGTCCCTTTATTTTGTAGTAATAGAATCTCTGCCTGGGTATATGCTTATCCAGAATAAAAAGGATTCTGTCATTTACCTATCAGCCAGGTGTGGCCATGTGCCAAGGCTCTGATGGGTGGACTATGAGCAGAAGTAAGTGTACAGCTCAACGTTGCCCCCCGCCCCATGGCCAGATGCACACACACAGTGGGAAGAAATGGTAGACTGGGTAGACCAGGTAGACCGGGGCCACTCTCGGGACAGCAGAACAGCAGAGCCTGCTCCTGGTCACCAGACTGGTAGGGCCACCATGTCTGCAAGGAACCCTATGTGAGATAAACATGTGTGTGGTTCAGCCGCTGCCACTCCTTGCCATCTGCAGAGAACTGGTTCCAGAACCCGAGTGGACACCGAAACCCATGGATGCTCAAACTCCTATATAAGATGGGGTAGGATTTGCATATAACCTACACACATTTTCCTGTGCACTTTAAATATCTCTACATTACTGACAAAATCTAATACAAGGTACATAATACTGTTAGTCTATTTCCCTTCATTCATGCTATCTTATTGTTTTACTTTATTTTTAAGTTATTACTTACCACAGGATATTTTCAGTCCATGGTTGGGGAATCTGTGGGTGTGGAAGCCTTGAAGATGGAGGGGCAACTGCTTTAGAAAATGTGGGATAGATAGTTTCCAAATTTGACAAACCTTCCTTAAGTCAATTACTTGAGTCTTTCCTACCTAACTTTTCAGTGGTGCTGCAGAGTCCACACAAATGGAGAATAAAAATGAGACAACCAAATTTATTTTTACTTATGGACCCAGGCCAGAGTCTAAATGTCTCTGGCAACAGCACTTACTTCCCTCGGGAGCTTATTCTCTAGTCTAATAGATCTCACTGTTAGGAAAGTCCTCTTATAATTCAGCATAAATTGTCCCTTGCTGAATTCCACCCCATTATTCCTAGTTAGATGTCCTTGGACTACCTTAAACAATGACTCCCGTCCTCATAGGTCTGACCATTGTCAGACAAGAGAGACAGATGAAGAGGAGGAGGTAGAGGGTGGCAATGCGAGGAAGAATGGGGTCGAATCCAGCAACGCTTCCCTGGTTGCGTCTGACCAATGAACATTTCAGCCATGAACTGTTCCATATGGACACAGACAGCAAATTTATTAACAGTGGGATTGGGTAATCTCAGCAAAATATTTAATTGCCAGCTAACCTCAACATCTACCTCTTTGTAATTTCTCTGTAAGTGAAATAGGTCAAAATCATAAAGACTGAACCTGCAATAAAGATAAAGTTGAGGACTATAGATACAAGCCTGCAGAGGTCTGGCTCTATTTGCATTTATTGATGGTTTTTCTTTCCTTTATTCTACCTACTATCCAGTCTTACTAAGAATGGACATTGTCCACTGAAGTTTTTGAAAACATCGGGGCATTGTATTTAACATCTCATAGACTGTTCACAATATGGTGCGCAGGACGCAGTTTACCCAGAATGCCATGGTCAGAAATTGCTTCTCCAGACCCCACACCCCTCAGGCTGCAGCTGGAGGAGCCACATCACAGCATGGTCAGACACCAGCTACAGCTGATTGCACGAGTGGGAGGCTGACCAGACCTGGGCCCTCCAGCCCTTCTCAGCAATGTTTGCGTTGGGCCCAAGAGAGTTGTGGGTCTCTCTTGGGGTGTTTGGACTGATATGTGCAGAGCTTAGGTGCAGTCTTATCTTCTCCCCAGATGGACCAAAGAAGTAAAGATGGCATAGCTGTGAAGATGGAGAGAGGAAGGGCAGAATTAGACAGGGAGCAAAGGCCTACCTACTGCTTCTGCAGAGTCCCAGGCCTGGCCTCGAGAGGTGCTGGGACTTGGTAACTTCCTCTATTTTGGTTCCATGAGGAATATTAGCATTCTTATATTGAACACTACATTGGTACTCTGCAACTCAGAGCGTGCTGGCTTAGTTTGTAGGTGAAACTTGTCAGCTAGTTCATGGAAGAGCAGACTCGAAGTCACTGTCTTGACTAAAGCCAAGTCTGTATTCCGATAGCCTATGTCCAGCCCTCACTATTTCACAGTGCATGCTCTAAGCAGTGGGAGAGACCACCGGAACCAGACTCTTAAAGCAAGATCGAAACTCCCCCTTGATGTGGACAGGCCTAAAAACCCTGTCAGTTCACTAGGCCTTGCTTTTCTTTTCTTTTCTTTCGATTTTTGTTTTTTAAATAATAGCACATTGCACGTACTTGTGCATGAGGACAGAGAGGCTTGTGTTGCTGTTACTGCCGTGTCACGGTGTCTCAGCCCACGCTGGACTCTCTGACCACTCTATTTTCATGTGTAAAATGTGCAGGAGTGACTGACCTTGGCTGTCTGTGCCCCCAGGGGTGAGGTCCGTGGGTCCACAATGACTGGATCTTTGTCCGTGCTCCACAGGAGTCTCCTAAACGACTCACAGGACATCTGCTTTTTGCTCTTGGCTCTGCTCTGCCTGCACGTGTATCTTGTAATACCAAACACTCTCTGGAAGCAGCCAAGATAGCCAGACCGTATATAAAAAAATGTCAAGCTAGGAATCCTGCAGTTATGTTGATAAACACAGAAGTGCTCAGTGATGGGAGTTTTGGGCACTGAATTTCACATGGTCAGATGCACGATTTGAGTCCAGGACCTGGAGGCTTGAAAATCACATTGGGCACATGTGCATGCGTTCCAAAATATACCAAAAGGGGAGTTTCTCACTTTCTCTCTCTCTCTCTCTCTCTCTCTCTCTCTCTGTCTCTCCCCCTCTCCCTGACAAATGCATGTGCCCTATAGCAAAACTAGAAACTAAATGAAAACAAAGGCTGGAAACAAAAACAGAAGAAAAAGCAATGTGTAGTGGTGGCCAAGCAAGTTGTTCTGAAGCAGAAAAGGACAGGAGAAAAGAACATTCGTTCAGGAGTCTCTACCTATTCGACTGACCCCCCCCCATTTCCCTTCCAATTCGTTTGCAACATTCTTTGCAGTGCTACATTTATGACATCCACAGTGTTTAAAGACCTCTCTGTTGTCTCACTTTGTAACCAGATGAGACACTTAGAGAAGACGTTTTATCCAAAGCTGTCTAGAAAGGAAACCAGCTTCTTCCCACTGGCAGCGAGATTTTCTGGCTTTTAGCCAAGTTACCACGCAGTTCTGCAGGCATTGCATCTCAGTTTCCCTCTTCCTGCCTCAAGATAGGCCCTATAGCATTCCTTCAGGACGCAGTCTATTAAACAGCAAAACGAAATATGCAAATTATCTCCCAACTACGCGCAGGAAGCCTGCAAACGTTATTCTTAGGAAAGTGCTGATTATGGAAAATTATGAATTAACATGTCAGGCAGAGGTTTGAAACCTTATAACTGTGTTTACTGTATAAGAGCCCCCAAACGAATCAGAAAATAGAAGGGAAAAACAGCAAAATCAGTGATTGTTGAAGTCGCCAGCACCCAACTTCTGCCTTACTGACTCTGCCAACTCCACTAATCTTCACACACACTCACACATACACATGGGCACACATGGGCACATGTATGTGTGCTCACACATGCATACACATGTACAATACAAGAGAATAGACCCAATGAAGTAAAAAACAAAGGGCTAGTTGAGCCAGGCGTCTTCTGGTCTAGGCTTCTCGTTTGATGTCATCACAAGCTTTCTGTTGAAATTCTTTCTTTTTTAATCATTTCCACAAGTATTATAGGTTCCTACACGCACCAGACACTGGAAGACCCCAGGGGCTTTGGCAGTGATGAAGACAGCTGCAGCCCGCACCCTCTGAGACCCGGCCCCAGTTCCCACGAACGTGGCTGCTGACCAGATCGGCAGAATCCACAGTGCCCACAGCTTGTTAGAAACGCACTCTCTCAGCCCCCAGACACCCGGAGTCCAGATTTCTGGCGGTGGAGCTCAGAAAGCTTTGTTTTAACAAATTGTCCAGGTGATTCTTAAGCAAGTGAAGTTTGATAAGTGCAGGGACTATAATGTTAATGTTTCATATTTCTTCTGTATTTATTTATGTATATTTGCTAGAGGGTGCATGTGCCCAGCAGGGAAAAACAGAAAGAAAGGACATGAAAAAAGCAACCCTTAGGAGATGGTCGCACTGCAATTCCTTCTCAGTTCCTTTGTCCTCTCAGGACCCTGGGCATGCACACACATGTGCCTGGCATGTTTCTCAAGCTGCCAGGACAGGGACATGAACAACACAGTTGTCCATGTGTGACCCAGCACCCCAACCACCACACCACCTGTCCCTTTTTCATTTCTGTTTTCTTATTATTTGCTTGCTAACATTACTCAAGTCATCTTTCTTTTTTTCAATTGCCAAAGAGCAAATATGCTCAGCAGAGAGAGAGAGACAGATAGAGAGATGGGCAGAGAGCAAGCAGAGCCCTCCAGTGGGGCATGGTCGTGCCTCGGTCCCGTCTCCTCCCTTTCTCCATTCTGTCGGGGCTCGGGGCTTGGGGCATGCACTCACGCACCCCCGGGGATGTTTTCCAAGCCATCAGGGCCAGGATTTAAATTGTGATTAGCCACATGGGGTCCGAGCCTCTTAACCACCCGGTTATGGGGCTGGCCCTGTTCTAGTCATTTCGGTAAATGGAATGAATATGACGGAAATGCAGTGTTTTGTAGCAGATGGTTTTAACCTGTGCAGGTTCTGAAGGCCCGGCCGCCTTGTAACTCGCAAGCTACGGTTCAGGGGGTTTCAAATTAGATCAAAAAAGGATCCAGAAAATATGAAAAGAGAACGCTTTACTACTGTGGTCGCATTGGCTACACGTCTTTACTAAAGGCTTGTGTTGCTCGTTAAATTACATTCCCAGCAGGAAGGACCCAGTAAAACAAAAGTCTTTGTCAATTTCTGGTCACATTATAGTTATTCTTTAAAAGGAAGAAGCTGATTGTATGCTGAGCACACAGTCAATTGCAGAACAAATGGTTTCACTTGAGGAAAGCTGCTGGTCAATAGGGAGAGACACGATACCCTTGTTTTCCTATTGGCGATAGATAACAGAAAGTTGACGGTTTCTCGTTCCCAGGTAAGACCACGTTCCCAGGATGGAAAGACCACACTCGAGGCTTAGAAAGTGAGGAGCCCAAGACTTTTTACCGGATACCGTGTTGCAGCCGAGTGAGGCCAGGGACGGTGACTTCTTAAACAACTGTTCTGAAAGTTTCAAGAGTTCCTGTACCGCCATCCGCCTAGTGGTTTCCCGACTCCGCGGAGCTCCGGAGAAGGCAAAGCACGCGCTGGTTCCACGGCCGCCGCCCTGCTCGGAGCATCGGCTCCGAGGATCCATCCTTTCGCACACTGTTACGCTACATATCCTTCTGAAGGAATCGAAGCCTGTGTTCGCTCTCTCCACTGCCCCAGTCCTTCCCCGTTCTGAGAAGCTGGCCTCAGTAGTGACAGCACTTAGTAGTGCTCACCACGTGACAAGAACGGAGCGAAGGTACACGGGTTCTCCCTCCCAGGCATCTCCCAGCTGAGTAGCTGCTACATGTCCCCGTGTTAGACGTGAAACTGCCACCAAGGTGAGCTTGCCGGGGAGCAGACCGAGCAAGCGACCGAGCAGGGATTTACACCTGGTGGCGAGGCCAGCACCGGGGACAACCACCACCCTCCCTTCTCTTCCCTTTCCATTCCCATTCCGATTTCCCACACCGTACAGAGCCTGCAGGCAAGCCGTGGCACCAGTGTGGTTCCACGTGGCCCCACCTGATAGAGCTTTTTATCGAACAACTTGTGGAACCCAGGAGACAGTGGGGGAGCACCCAAATGCAGGCGGTGGCCATTGCTCACGGCATTCTGGTAGGTCTGTATGGACAGCCGCGAAGGCTCCATGTGCAGCGTCAGTGAGCGTGGGCCCGCCGTTCCTGGAGGGAATCACGGTCCGGCTCCTGGGAGCATCTGGTCACAACGTGTCCCCCACTAGTCCACTACGGCCTTGTCCTGTGTGTTTCTGTTTAAAGACACGTATTTATGTACCTTGTTGATTCACGGCCAGCGGTGCTGTAACTCATGCCTGTGTGAAGCCTTCACCCCACACGTGTGTCCTCTCTGTGAGCCACATCCCAGCCTTCTCGTGCCTGAGAGCAGCAGGCAGCATTCGGCACCACACGTGGCCCGTCCTAAACAGAGAACTCATTAAATGTGAAAAGGGGGGCCCGAAGGAGACAGCACAGGACATACTTGTTCGCGGTAGGAGCTGAAGGTAGCGCGTCGCCGTGCTTGACCTCGGGTGGGACACGCATGTTGAGTGTGAGTCTTCCCTCTCTGCGCACGTCTGCGAATGACCGTGAAAATGCCCAGGGTACTGACGTCGAGGTTTCACAGGATTTTACCACGTAGGCAGATCGGCATACACACATCCACAAATAAGGGCCAGCCACCCTGGATTTACTCGACGCTTGCTCTGCCGCCCCACTGAGGTTTCAGAAGAGCACCTGGGACACTGCCAAGCCTGAGGGGTACCCCGCCCCACCCACCGGCCTTTGCCCTGCAGTCGATACAGCTGGCCACACCTCCGACACCCTGGCGGCCATGGGCACTGACTCCAGGTGAGGGAACAACCTGGCCAATACCTGCTTCCAGCCCTGAGGCCCATGTGGTGGTGCAGCCTGGCCAACACCTGCTTCCAGCCCTGAGGCCCATGTGGTGCACACAGCGGACCGGGCAGGCTCCTCCCACAGAGCCCCGAGATAATTCATTCATCTGTTTCATCTGCGAAGATGCTGGCACCTTGTTACACAGCAATGTGCACAGCTTCCACTAGAATGCAAGCCCCCTGAGGGTGGGAGTCTGTCCTCTTCACTCATCACTTTGTCCTCGCCACTAACAAAAGGGCCGGGACTCAATGACAGAAGAGAAAGACCGGTTGGAGCCATCGAGCTCCTCACAGACCTGCAGGTTGGGGTCCAGTTTCATGGCACCTGGGAAGCCAGAGCCCACCCCAGCCTTTGTGAAAATTCCTCCCTTTTTCCTTCATGCTTCTCTCTGGCCATGTCCTTCTGATGTCTCAGGTCTGCCTCAAACAACGTGGATGTGAGACACTTCTCAAAACTCTAGTAGAGCAAAGGACCCTGCTATGGCTCCCTGAGGGTCATTTCCCATGGCAGGGCCTCAGCATGGAGGGTGCTGCCTTCCCCCTTCAGAGCACATCTGCCCTAGCCAGGTCCGTCCAGCCTCGGCAGGAAACCCACAGGCCCTATCGAGGAATTCTCTCTAAATAAACTCAGCGCCTTTTCTAGGAGCCTTATGGGGACAGTGGTTAGCACAGTGACATTTCCTACCTCACTTAATCTATGCTGATAGGTCCCAGTCAGCCCTGTCCTGCAGGTCTTTATCCAGTCGCATGCAGGTACTGCCCTGAGGGTCTCCCAGGTGCACAAATTCAGCACATCCCAAACGGAACCGACGTCCTCCCTGCAACATGCTCCTCCAGGGCTCTGTATCTCCCCACGTGGCACCCAGTCGCCCGAGCCGTAATCCTGGCCCTCCAGGTCCGATTGCTCAGCCATGTGGGCCTCGCTCTCACCTCCCACACCTCTCCTGGCTCTGTGCACTGGGCTGCCACTGGCCAGCATCGCCCAGGGCCGTCACTGTCTCAGTTACACTCCAGAGGACAGCCCCTGGGCTTCTTAATCCCTCCCAATGCCTGCAGTTCACTTTCTACAACAGCCCAGCCTGATCTGTGCAGAAATCACCCCTTCAGTCCTTGCTCCATTCCTCCATGGGCGCCCGTCACTGCACTGGGCTCCCTCGACCACCTCTGATTTGCTCCACCCTCGTTCCAACCGGTTTCCCTTGACTTCATTCCAGCCCTCTGTCCAGCTCCCCATTTCTCAAAAACTCGCTGATCTTCCCCTCTGCTTTGGCCTTCATGTCCACCCCCATGTCTGCCAAGAGGGCTCCTCGGACTCCTTCACACCTGGCTTGCATCTCCTTGCCCTCACACCTCTTTTACGTTAGTTCCTTAAGACGAGGTTAGGGCTCTCTTAATTTGTTTTCAGAGCATGTCGAAACATGTACCTCACCGCATTGTTTCTGACCATCCAGTGCCTGCCCCTTACTTGGACACGCAACCCACGAGGGCAGTTGCTGCACCAGCTCGCTTGCCGCTATTTCCAAATGGCCTGAGCGTGTGGGTCACCAGATGGCTGCTTTAGATTCTTTTTTTAAAGAATTTTATTTTATTGGGAACCAGCAGTTAGCGTAATGGCTATGTCGCTGGACTCCCCCGCAGTCGATCGCAGTTCGCGTCCCAGACCCGAAGGCTTAAAGGCCATAACGCGCCCA
>NW_006205449.1:626191-637125 GCF_000334495.1 Tupaia belangeri chinensis
CTGCCCCCTTCAGAGCACATCTGCCCTAGCCAGGTCCGTCCAGCCTCGGCAGGAAACCCACAGGCCCTATCGAGGAATTCTCTCTAAATAAACTCAGCGCCTTTTCTAGGAGCCTTATGGGGACAGTGGTTAGCACAGTGACATTTCCTACCTCACTTAATCTATGCTGATAGGTCCCAGTCAGCCCTGTCCTGCAGGTCTTTATCCAGTCGCATGCAGGTACTGCCCTGAGGGTCTCCCAGGTGCACAAATTCAGCACATCCCAAACGGAACCGACGTCCTCCCTGCAACATGCTCCTCCAGGGCTCTGTATCTCCCCACGTGGCACCCAGTCGCCCGAGCCGTAATCCTGGCCCTCCAGGTCCGATTGCTCAGCCATGTGGGCCTCGCTCTCACCTCCCACACCTCTCCTGGCTCTGTGCACTGGGCTGCCACTGGCCAGCATCGCCCAGGGCCGTCACTGTCTCAGTTACACTCCAGAGGACAGCCCCTGGGCTTCTTAATCCCTCCCAATGCCTGCAGTTCACTTTCTACAACAGCCCAGCCTGATCTGTGCAGAAATCACCCCTTCAGTCCTTGCTCCATTCCTCCATGGGCGCCCGTCACTGCACTGGGCTCCCTCGACCACCTCTGATTTGCTCCACCCTCGTTCCAACCGGTTTCCCTTGACTTCATTCCAGCCCTCTGTCCAGCTCCCCATTTCTCAAAAACTCGCTGATCTTCCCCTCTGCTTTGGCCTTCATGTCCACCCCCATGTCTGCCAAGAGGGCTCCTCGGACTCCTTCACACCTGGCTTGCATCTCCTTGCCCTCACACCTCTTTTACGTTAGTTCCTTAAGACGAGGTTAGGGCTCTCTTAATTTGTTTTCAGAGCATGTCGAAACATGTACCTCACCGCATTGTTTCTGACCATCCAGTGCCTGCCCCTTACTTGGACACGCAACCCACGAGGGCAGTTGCTGCACCAGCTCGCTTGCCGCTATTTCCAAATGGCCTGAGCGTGTGGGTCACCAGATGGCGCTCAATAATTACACATTGGCAGGACCAGCAGTTAGCGTAATGGCTATGTCTCTGGACTCCCATGTAGTCGACTGCAGTTCAAGTCCCAGACCTGGTGGCTTAAACTCACGCTGGGTGTGTGTGCGTGGGTGCCCAACGTCCTGAGAGAATGGAGGAGAAGGGATTGTGGTGTGGTCATCCTCCCTGGGGGGTGATTTCTCGCTTTCTATTTCTCTGTCTCTCTCAGTCTTTCTTGTAAGCGCACATGCTCTATAGCAAAAACCTCTCCAAAAATAAATAAATAAATAAAATAATTACACATTGGCAAGCAAATAAATGATGAGAAGACACAAGACGTTGGCCTTCAGGACCCACGATTGTGCTGCCAAGTTGACAACATGAATGTGTGAGGGTCACAACACAATAGGAAAGTCAAAGTCTGGGTGAGGGCAGACACCAGGCTGTTCTGGATGGACCATGGGTGTAAATGACAGAGGTAACAGCAGATGTCTGTGGGCGAGGACAGCAGATGTCACACAGGCAAGGTATGACTTCGTAGAACATGGCCACTGCAGAGAACTTTGTCCAAGAAAGAACAGGAAGAGGTCCTCCCAAAGGGACATGCCGAGGGCTCTGGGGGAAGAGGGCACATCTGGGGTCAGGTTGAGAAGGAGGTCACACTCAGAAGAGCCCAGCTGGGAACTCACAGGAGAGACTGGAGTTGTGGGGGGCTATGGGTGCCATGGTGTCAATGGGCTTGGGACCGGTGGGAGCCACTCCTCCCGCAAAGTCTGCAGGGGTTCAGGGAGGAAAAGTAGTCCCAGGCCTGGGATGGGTGTGTGGGGTTGAGGAGGAAAGGCTGCCCCAGCAAGCCTGGCCACCTAGGTGCAATCACTGGCCAGCTTCCCAGGAAGGGCACACAAAGCAACCCAACCACCTTAGCTCTCACCCACTACCTCCATGAACGACGAGCAGTGGAGGGAGGGCGAGGTGAGCAGAGGAGAGCAGAGGGAGGGGGGCAGGTGCTGCGGAGAACTGAGCAGAAAAATGAGGGGGCTCCTGTTAGTTGTGAAAGGAATCATCGGAGCAAGTAAATCCGTCCAGCTCTGCGGCAGAGGCAGGGAAGTCGTATTCTAGACAATCAAGCACTGCAGTGGGCCCTGGAGGAGCTGAAGGACAAGGGTCTGGATGCAGACAAATCAGGGGGCTCCTGTTAGTTGTGAAAGGAATCATTATAATAATATAAGTAAGGGGGTGTGCCCTATGGAGCACACGCTAGTGGGATAAATGATTTCTTTCAGTCTGTATGAGACACATACTAATATTATCCTTCTTTTATAGGTGAGCAAACTGAGGCTCGGAATGAACTCAGTTCATTCTGAACTGTGATTCTGTAGTCGGTAATGAAAAGATCTAAAATTCAACTTGAGGGGCCAGCAAATGGCATGGTGGTTAAGGGTGCTGGACTCTCACATGGCCGACTGCAGTTCCATTCCTGGATCTGGCGGCTTCCTCTCTCTCTCTCTCTTTCTGTTTTCTTTCTCTCTCCCTCTCTCTGGTCAAATTAAAATAAAAAATAAATAAAGTTAAATAAAATAATTCTTTAAAAAAGTAAATAAATGAAAGTCAACTTGACACCAGAGCTGCGATCTGAACCACTTCTTAGTTCAGAGGGGGATGGGACACGTCCGGAGCCTGGTGAAGCTGGGAGGCGGCCTGCCCTGTCGGGGGAGCCTCTCCTCCGGTTCCGTTCTCTTCCTGCCCACCGTCACCTACACTGGGACCATCAGAGTTTGTGTTTCTCTTCTTGGGATTCTCTTCTTTCTTGGTAATAGTTTTAAATTTCTCCTATTTTGACAACTTGTGAGGTACTCAAGACCCACGTTCTGTTGAGCTAAGAGTCAGTTAAGAAAAGTGACGGTCAGGCTAGCTCCATGACCTGGTGGTTAAGGGAGCCACATCCCACACGGCCAACCGAGTGGTTCAAGTCCTGTATCCAGCAGCTCGAGAAATATGTCTAGCACTGTGCGTGCATGCCTAGAGTCCCAAAAGTGCAGGTGGGGGAGAAGGGATTCCACATGACCATTCCTCATGGGAGTGCTTTCCCCTTTCCCTCTTTCTGTCTCTCCCTGGTGAGTACATATACCCTCCAGCACTCGCACACACACACACACACAAAGTGATTATCAAAAATTGTAGGGATCATA
This sequence comes from Tupaia belangeri chinensis, assembly GCF_000334495.1. Lineage (NCBI taxonomy): Eukaryota > Metazoa > Chordata > Mammalia > Scandentia > Tupaiidae > Tupaia > Tupaia belangeri. Next base: position 629,398 of record NW_006205449.1, read on the forward strand.
TTAAATACCTCCAATATATTCCCTCATTGTCAGAATGATTCTGGAAGGAAAATATGAAGAAGTTCCTATTTATAGAGAATGATCAGGGACCAGTCAATCTTAGGAGGAGAAAAAGAAAGCTTTTTTTTGTATTAGATCCTGGTTTCTATAAATTTACATAGGTATGGGAACAAAGCATGCTCTTTCTTTGGGATCAAGGAGAAGTTTCATGACCCCCTCTTTCTCCTACACCAAATGCCACTTCTGTTCCTCATGGGGCTTCCCTCCACACCCAGGTTTGACAGCAGGGCACAGAAGATTCAGAATAGTTAATGGGCATCATTAACCCACACCTTATACACACGCGCATCATTTAGTTTCCGGGAGTGTGGCCAAGTGTGCCATATTTTTGGAAATTCCTTACCTCCCCCCCAAAAAAAGTGTCCCAGCTGTTATAAATTGCCTGACTATGACAATTTCAAGCAAAGCATGGTGATGAAGACTTCACCACCACCCCGTGCTCTCACTGTCAATAAGCAGAGTACAGGGAGAGACCAGTAAGAATAGAAACCAAAAGGACAGGGAAAGTCAGAGTTGAGGTAAAACTCATCCCTTTGCCGTCATTATTATCTATTTTGTAGGTAATCTTAGTTGTCTTTGAAGTGCAATAATTGGAGGAAAATGGGGATAAGGGTGATCCATATTTCCTGAGAAGGCCTATCGTCCTGCATTTCCATACACCCTAAATAAATCTCTCCCCCCAGTGAAATTGTAGAAAAAGCTGAGCATATGAAGCTAGGCATTTTTTGTGACTCCTAATGCCTGTGTGCATAATTCCAAATCAAACATATTCACATTATTAACTTTTTAAAGTTTATTAGTCTCAGTGCTAATGAACTCATTCATCCCTGGCAAAGCACATGGCTCCCTAATGAACATCAACAGATAGGTCGGCAGTGAAGTGAGCGCGGCCTTCGGCGGGTGCCAAATTCCACTTGGCTGTAAAGCTGGAGAGAGATCACTTCCAAAGAGACACTTGGACACAGCTTCGCCTAATGGCAAAGGCTCTGGAATGGATGTCTGTAGACCGGGACTCTACGCCTGGCTTTGCCACTTGGCAGCAGGGTGACCTTGAGCGAGTCACCTAGTTTTTCCAGGACACCGTTCCTCTTCCAGAAGATGGGAGATTGGTCTAGGTCCTTCCTGACACCTTCTCTGGATCACGACGTAATACCTCCTCCCCTATCCCTGCCAAGCCATTGTCCCATTAGCTGCAAAGGAGTCACTAGGTATTTGTACATGCTGCGATGCGGGGTGTTTTGAATTTAGACATATGCCTAGTTAAATGATGGCTCGTTCTTTACAGATCAAATTAAAACTTGGCTCCGTAGGCAGTATCCCACACAGGTCGCGGGCTGTGATCTCTGACCTGTCTGAGCACTGCACTCGTTCAGAGTTGTAATGAGTTTCCTAACCCGTGTTGGTTGGTGTCAGCCTGCATGTCGCTGTGTGGAGCGTGCATGGAGATAGAAAATGGAATGGCCTTTCCAAACACCGTCTAAGCGAGCCTCCTTTCTCTCAATTATCGGTTTTGAGAGGTGGCCTGCACGCGGGTGCTCTTCCGTGTGGAGGTTTCCGAACTGCAAGCATTGATTCTCCAGGGGAAACTTCCTGTCTTTACGTGATGATGGTTTTCCCACTTCTCAGATCTTTGAACCACACAACAGCTGGAGGCTCAGGGTTTCTCCCCCAACGCTTCACGAAGACGCGCCTTTCTCACCGAGCAAAAGAAAAATAATAATCGTGCAACGCTTTTGCTTCTGAACTGCATAAATTATCTCCAATTTTCCTCATTATTTTCTTCTGCAGGGTATAAAGAGATTGCCTGTGGAAAAATATGTTTCAGGACAAAACAAATAGAAAACAGTTTAAGCTACTGAAGTATTTACCTTTTTTTATTTTAAAAAAGACATTTTAATCCTATTAACGGTAAATTATATTACCTATTGTGAAGGCAGACATGAGAGAAATTTTGAAGCATGCAGTTAATTATGATACCAAGTGACACATAATATTTATGCTCTCCTGGATAGCCCGAGCAATTTCTCTCTCACGAACTGTGAGTCACGCACTGATTGAAGTCTCGAAACCGATGCCGATGCAGCACATCTGCATGAGGCTCCGTTCCACGGATAATTGATGTAACGAGAAATAGCCATTGTTTATTCTTTTATAGTTCTAATTTCACATAGAGGGAAAAATCTTCTGCCCCAATCCTTTTATTTTAATTCTCTATTTCAGCATATTTATGAAGCGTCCACAGGGCACAGCAAAGCAGGGAGTTTGCAATCGAGTTTCCGTGGAGAACAGCTGTGCCGCAGGCGTGGTGGGCCTTCTGCTAACACCAGCCATCCGGGGACGGGACCCAGCCGTGAAATCGGGTACCTCGGACACAGGGACATGCATCCCACAGTTAGAACGGAGGGCCAGAGGCTGGTATGTCTCCCTCTCGTGCTTTCTCATGGCAGAGATTGAAAACTAAACCAAAACAGTTGGGAGCAGGTGGTGCCATGGGTTCCATGATTGGACCCATGTGGGAACGGTCCTGAGCTCCCATCCAGGGACCTTCCTGAACATTCCGCCTCATGTATGTTTGCCTGTGCTCTGAGTCAGCTGAGTCTGGGGGTTCTTCACGATGTGAGGTGGCTGTCTGTCTCTTTCTCTTCCATAGATGAGATAAATAAGCTTTACAAAAATAGTAAACTGCTGATCGACGTAAGCCGTCTTCACATGTTAACTCCTAGCCAATGAGGCAGAGGGATTGGCCGTGTTGCCCTGCCTGGCTTTCCCATCATGGGTGCCCACTTTCCGGTCACCCCCCGGGGGTCACTGTTGAGGCCAGAGGAGTGATGGCCTACCATTGGGCATGCTGCCCTGGCCATGTGAGGTCCCAGATCCCACTCTCCCCACCACAGGAGGCTTTGGCTGAGAGCACCCAGCATCTCTGGCAAGTCGCTTGAGAGCCGTGTGGACTCCCAGACTCCCAGGCCCCTGGGCCCCACTCAGCAGGGCCAGCGGCTCACGACTGCACACTTGTTGCTCAGGGAGTCATCTAGGCTTTTCTCCTAACACTTGGATTTCAAGGCTGCTTGTAGTCCCAAAATGGAGCAGGCAGGAATCCCTCTGACTGCAGAGATATGTAGGTGACCGTAAGACAGCCCCACAATTACATGGCACCTTAAGATGAGAAGCAAATCAAATTCTAAGAATAAGAGCTTTGGGCTACTTCTTGATTTATATTAAATTTCTGTTAGATTGAGACTAATGTTAAGTGTCATAAACAGCTATCACAAGTATTTGTGGTTTGAAATAATGAGAAGGATCAAGCCAAGCGTATTGAACACCTACAATGTACTAAGCACTTAATATGTGTTCTTACTTACCTTTGTGGTAGATTTGCAGATTCAAACTAGTGCCCCTTTGGTCAAGGCATAGACTGAGGCTCAGAGAGGCTAAGTGACTTGCTAATCTAGACGCCAATAGGTTGAAAACCGTAGTTCGAGTGCAAACAGGTGTGTGGTCCTTGACACCATCTACACCTCATTAGTATTTTAATGCTTTGGTGCTACAAAGATATTCCACAAATATTAACAACTGAGTGAAAGCATTTCTATTTGATTTCAATATCCATTATGAGTTAGAGAAATTATTCTACAGACCTCATTTAGCTATAAAATATTCAGAACATTTAATCCAATTTTCAAATTATAATCAGATCCAATATTTTTACTGAGGTACAATTTGCATTTTCTGAAATGCACAGCTCTTATGTAAGGGCGCAGTTTGGTAAGCACTGGCAAATGCATGCATCACTGTGACCCAAGGCTCGACCAAGACATGAAGCATTTCCACGGCACCAGAGCTTTCCTTCATGCTCGCTCCTGTCGACACCCGTCCACCCCCTCAGGCACTCACTGTTCTAGCTTCCGCACTCATTTTGCCTGTTGTTAGCTTCATGTACAATCCTGCAGCCTGTTCCGGTGTGCAGCTGTGCACCAAGTCTCCACGCACTCGGCCGGCTGCCTTTGTGTGTGTTCACGTGTATGTGTAGCTCTGCACAGCTTCTTCACACATGGAGATTCCCACGACCATCCTCACAAGGATTCCATTGAGTGGTTTTGCCATTTAATGACCACAGGCACCTCCTGCCTCTCTCCCCCATACCTACCTCCTAGAAACCACTCATCTGTTCTGCATTTCCAAAATATCGTCACCTAGAACATTCCCTGATGGAGCCGCTCACTGTGAAATCTATTGACAGACCTTCCTGGGGCCGTGATCACCTGAGTGGTTCAATGGCTGGCCTCTCACTGAGGTTCACAGGCACCACAACTGTTTAACCCTGTACCTGCTACAGGGTATCAAGGTTGTTTCCAGTATGGGGCTAGGAAAGGGAGTTTTTGTATAAACATGCTTTCATTTCTCTGGGATAATTGCCGTAAAGTACAACTGTGGTGTTGCATGGTAATTGCATGTTTAGTTCTATCTTCAACAATCTACCCAGTTTTACATTCTTACCACCCATGTATGACTGATTCCTGTATTCCTGTTCTCAGCAGCATTTGGTACCGTCACCCTTTCTTATTACCCTTCCTGGCAAGTAATGGCAGTAATAACTCACTGTGGGTTTCGTCCACACCACGTGGGGGCTGAGGCATGCCCTTGGTTCTCGATTTCACGTTCTTCTCATCAAAATCTCTGTCCGTGCCTTCCGTTCATTTACTAATTAAACGGTTTACTTTCTACTGTTGAGTTGAGAGAGGTCTTAGTACATTCTAGACACTAGTTTGGCTTGTGGCTTCCAAATGTTGTCTAAACATTCATGGTTTTCTTTATCATCTCCACATTAACTTTTGAACAATGGACGTTTTGAATTTTGATGAAGTCTAGTCATTTTTTTTTTTTTTTATGAATCAGGATTTTGATGTCATCTCTAAAATTCTGACTATCCTTACATTCCAAAAAGATTTTCCGGTGTTGTTGTCCTAAAATTTCTGCAATTTTATGCATTACGTTTAGTCCATAACCCATTTTGAGTTAATTTTTGTATAAGATATGGAACTTAGATTGAAATGTTCTCTGTATTTTTTTCTCTCTCTCTTATTTAAATCCTTTTTTTTTTTTTTTTTTTTTTTTTGCTTGTTTAAGGTTTTAGCCACAGGGTGCATGCACTCTCTGGAGACAAACAATGAGAGAGAAAGTGAGAAATCACCCCCAGGGGGATGACCATGCTGCAATCCCTTCTCTTCCATTCTACTTCTGGGATTTGGGGCATGCATGCATGCACATCCAGTGCAATTTCAAGCCATCAGGTCCAGGACTCGAACCACAAGGTCCAGGACTCAAACCACAATTAGCCACGTGGAAGTCCAATGCCTTAGCCACTATGCCACATGCTGGCCTTTTAGTCCGATTGTTCACATACCATTTGCTGAAAAGTTCATCCTTCTACCATTGAATTGCTTTTCGTCTTCATCAAAAATAAGTTGAGCACATGCATGAGTTTCTATTTCTGGGCTTTCTATTCTGTCCTGTATGTGTCTGTCCTTCCACCAGTACTATACCATCTGGATTACCGTAACTATTAATGTCAGGAAGCCCTGACAGCAGGTCGTTTTCCTCCTACTCCAGTCTTTGTCAGCATTATGTTAGCTATTCAAGGATCTGTGCCTTTTAATGCAAATTTTAGAATGTTTGTTTATACCTATTAAAAAAACCTTCCTGAGATTTTATAGGAATTCATTAAAACTATAGATCAGTGTGAAAAGAAGTGACATACTTACTATGTTGAGTCTTCTAATCTATCAATATGGTTTGATACTCCATTTATTTGGATCTTCCTTGATTTCCTTCAACACTTTTTATTTTATGTGTAGCATACAGACCCTATACATACCGTGTTAAGTAGATACTTTGGCATTTAATTTTTCTTGGGGCAATTAAAATTGGTATATTGTTTTTAACAGTGATTGCTATATATAGAAACGCATTGAACTGTGCCCCACAAACTAGCTGAAAGCATTTATTAATTATATAAAATTTTCTCTGTGTGTGTGTGTGTGAACTCCTGGAGATCTTCTGCATAAGCAATCAAGATAGCTGCAAATAGAAACATGCTAACTTCTTCCTTACCGATCTGTCTTTCGTTTCTTTTCCTTGCCTTCACTGCGCATAGAGCTGCAAGTGCCGTGGAGAGCAGGAGAGAGGAGGGCAATGGCCATTGCTGTTTCCGATCTTTGTTGGCGCCTTAATTGGGATGCCAGTCACAGGTCATGACTTGCTAAAATTTTTCTCAAATAATGAGTGGAGATATATTTCTGTCAGTGATACCTTTTCTCTGCATGGAATTAGATTTTTGTCACAGTGATACCTTTTCTCCATCAATGAAAGCGGTCATATGATTTTCCTCTTTAGCTTGTTTGTATAGTAGAATATCTTGATTGATTTTCAGGTGCTAAACCAGCCCTTACTAAACCCTGTATTCTCTCTGCCGATCTCTGTTATTTCAATTAGCGTATTAAGTGTGTATTCGTTAAGGTAATTATTGATATGCTAGAGCTTAAGTCTGCCACTTCATCATTTGTCTCCTATTTGCTTTCTCCAGTTCTTATTCCTGTGTCTCCTTTCCTTTACTTCCTGTGAGCTACTTCACAGTTTTTATAGAACTCTATCTTGATTTGGAGGTCAGTCAGTGGTGTAACAGTTACAGTAGTCAGAACCCATATGACGACTGTGAGGTTCGAGTCCCAGTCTCAGTGGTTTGAAAGGCATGCCAAGCCCATGTGGGTGCATGCCCAAAGTCCTCAGAGGACAATCTAGGAGAAGGGATTGCGATGTGACCATCCTCTCTAATGAGTGCCTTCTCACTTTCCTTCTCTCTTCTATTTTTCCTGTCCTGTGAAAATGTCTTCACTTTCTCTTTACTCATAATGGATGGTTTAGCTGTACACAGGATTCTGAGCCGGAAGTTCTCTTCTTTCATCAGTTTAAAAATGTTACTCCACTTCATTTTTGGCAAACAGGATTTCAGGTGAATATTGACAGGGTCTTCAGAGAATTTTTCATTAGTATTGGGGAAAACAGATTAAATTCTGTTTTTGGGCTTATCTAGAAAAGCTAAAAATAATAAAGAGGTAAGGCAGAGTATTTTCAGGAAAGTTTACTGCAATGAGAACAAAGTTTAAGAATGTTTATAAAGTTTCAAAAATATTGAACATCCAATTTAGTAAAATTCAAAACATATGATATGCAATTACAAATGACCAATCATTTTCAAACAATAGGACAATACAATCAATATTGAGATAAAATTTTGTTCAATTAAAACTGTCTCAGAAATTACACAAATAATTTTAAAAGTTAGCAAACAAGGACATTAAGACAGTAAAACAATGTCTATATCTGTAAGAAGCTAGACATAAATTGAGTATGATAAGTAGCAACACTGGGAATGTAATAAAAACAAACAAACAAAAAACTCCTAGAGATTAGAACCACAGAGTATGGGGAACCAGCAGTTAGCGTAATGGATATGTCGCTGGACTCCCACGTAGTCGACCATGGTTCGCGTCCTGGACCCGGTAGCTTAAAACTCATGCCGGGTGTGTGTGCCTGTGTGCCCAAGATCCTGAGAGGAGAATGGAGGAGAAGGGATTGCGGCGTGACCATCCCCCCTGGGGGGGGATTTCT
>NW_006205449.1:637143-638648 GCF_000334495.1 Tupaia belangeri chinensis
TCTCACACGCCAGAAAGGAAAAACCAAAAAAAAAAAAAAAAAAAAAAAAAAGAGAACCACAGAGTATGAAAATAAAAATGTGTGAGATGGGACTTCCATATTAGACAGTGACAAAGAAAAGGGAAGAAAACTGGAAGGCATAGCAATAGGAACTAAACTTGTACTTCCCCATGACCCAACACTCCTACTCCTTGTTATTTACCCAAAAAGAATAAAACCTATGTCCACACAAAGACCTATATATAAATGTTTATAGAAGCTGTATGAATAGCTGCCAAAAAGTGTAAACAATTTGAATATTTACCAATTTGAATGGATAAGAATTTGTGGCACAATGAATACTACTCAGCAATAGTGTGGAATAAACTCAATAAGCACACACCATGGATGGATCACAGAAGCATTATGCTTAGTGAAGAAAAGCAATATGTTAAGTGATTTTCTTTATATGAAGTTCTGGAAAAGGTAAAACCATGGGGACATGACACAGATCAGTACGTGCAAGATTTAGAGTAGAGAAAAGCTGTCCAGACTCTGCTGAACATGGGTCATCATTCTCATCCAGGAGTCCTTCAAGTCTGGGTGGGAACCTTCTAAAAGGTGATGCAGGTCCCAACAAGTACTGGAAAATAATAGAAATGCCTGGAAATTAAATAAGATTAAGGGCATATATTGGATAAAGGGCCTGGTGGGCAGCGCACGCAGCTGACTTGTGCTCTGTGGATGGACAGTACCCAGGCCCAGCTGCCACCACCCCCTTCAGGGACAAGCTTGTTCTGACTTCACAGTACAGAAAATTCCTCCAGGACATGTGTTCAAAGGACCATTCAAAACTATGATTCCAACAACAGCAACAAAATTATACAAATATATAAGAATTGTTAAATTGTAATATAAATACACACAAACTGTATATGTGATGATTTACATGTGTATATATGACAATACACAGCATGATGGTGCCTATTGGTAATATATGCGTATATATAATGGTATGTGTGTGTATGTATGATATATGTAACAGTAATATGTAGTTATAGAGGATATATATGGCTGATGTTTTTTGTTGAGGCTGTTGAGTTTGGTTTCCATAGACTAAGCAGCAATACGGGACTTTTCTGAAGATACTAATTTAATATTCAAAATTTAATTGTATTCTTCTGATATCAAGCTATGCATCAGAGAACAATGAAACATGAAAATTGCTTCAACATCCATGATTTGGCCTGTATGGAACCCTAAGGACTCCCAGCAAATGGTAATAAGGAACCCTTCTGCAGCCCTTTCCTAAGCCCTTCTATAAGAGCAGGGCCAGAATCCAATCCAAGAGCTAGCACTGGAAAATGCCTAACCTTCCTCTTGATTGCTCAGAACACAGATTATGTGAAATCTCTTTCCTTCTTACCAATAATTTTGTTTATTGTTTGCTTTTCTCAGCTTGGTGGAAACAATCTGTTTCTTTTCTATTCCCTGCTAGTATCATTTTGTCATATTTGGGTTCAGCA
>NW_006205449.1:638658-678045 GCF_000334495.1 Tupaia belangeri chinensis
TCATATTTGGCTTCAGCAGTAACATTCCTGTGCTTAGATCTTCCAGTTCTACCCAGGAATATTTGGATCTCATAACAATTTTTAAACATTTGCATAAAAAACACACATTCACATTCATTTCAGTCATTAGTTTTTTAAGGGCAAGGATCACATGTTTTGCATTTGGTAATGTGTGATACCTACATTTTTAATGAAGAACACATGCTATAGATTTCAACCACCAAAGACCCTCTGCCCAGACTTTACCCTCCTGCTCCCCAGTCTAGCCAGAAGTCAGGTTAGAGCACCATACTTATTCTCTCTGTCTCTCTCCCTCTCTCTCTCTCTTTAATTTCTTTTTTAAAATATATTTTAAGCTTAGCTTTCTGCTCTTCTTTTGTCTTTGTAATTCTTACGTTTCATTTTTTTACAAAATTTTTTTTCTTCTCTTTTCCTTGTTTTTTCTCTTCTTTGTTTTTTTTTTTCTTTTCCTTTTCCTTTTCTTTTTACCTTTTCTGTTCAGCCTCCATACACTTATTTTCTAGACAGATCTAGGTGCTCTGTAGCCAAATATCTGAATACTTTTAAGGTCAGATTAGTCCTCAACTTTCATTGAATCAGTTGTGCAAAGGGAGAAAACAGTACTGCTTACAGACCACAGATCACCTATATCTGCATTCCTCTGACTGCTCAGATTTAACTCCAAGGAATAAGAAAAAAACCTATAATCCATCAGATGACCAGAAATCACCATGGAGGCATGAGAAATGTGAGAAACGAAGAAAATATCTCTCCTCTAATGGAAAAAAATAACTCCTCTTCCTCCACAAAGAATACAAGGGAACGCATGGAAATGTCAGATAAAGAATTTAAAATATTCATAGTGACAACGATAACAGAGATGCAAGAGAATAGAGACAATGAACTTCAGAAGATGCAGGAGAAGAGAAGACACCTGAGAATTGGTGATTTTAGGGGAATAAGAGAAATGAAGATTTTCCACTGATAATTCAGCCTGCAGCCCACAAACTCGAGTGATTGAACTTCAAGTTTGGGAAGAAAAACACTTTCCATCAGATGACTAGAAATCACCACAGGGCCACAAGAAATATGGGAAAGCAAGAAAATACCTCTCCTCCAAGGGAAAAGAATAACTCCTCTTCATCCACAGACAGTTCAATGGAAATCATGGAAATGTCTGATAAAAATTTAGAATATTCATAATGGTGAAGCTAACAGAGATGGAAGAGAAGAGATACAGTGAACTGCAGAAGAGAAAGGAGAAAGGAGCTGACGAATTCCAGGTGAGGAAATTCTTGCAAGATCTAAAAGAGAAATTACACACTTCACAAAAGAATCAAATGGAACTTTTAGGGATGAAGGCTGTAATATAAGAAGTAAAAGTCTCCCTTGAAAGTATTAAAAGCAGACTAGATCATACAGAAAATAGAATCTCAGACATAGAAGAGAAAATTGCTGGCCTAGAAAAATCCACCATGAAGACTGAGAAAATTGCCCAGAAATTTGAGAATATACGAGAAATACTAGATACCATCAAATGTCCAAACATCTGGATAATTGGCATCCCAGAAGGCAAAGAGACTCACGAGAACATTGATAATCTATTCCATGAAATCCTGCAAGAAAACTTTCCAAACCTAGAGAAGCACTCAAAGATCCAGTCCCCAAAAATACAAAGGCCCCCAAATAGAATCAACCCAAGAAGATCTTCTCCAAGACACATTATAGCCAGAGTGACCAAAATCACAGACAAAGACAAGATACTAAGATTGGCAAGAGAGAAATGGCAAGTTACCTACAAAGGATATCCCATCAGACTAACAGGAGACTTCTCATCGGAAACAATGCAAGTGAGGAAAGAATAGGAAATATATTCAAAGTGTTAAGGGAAAAGTAATTTCAACCAAGAATACTGTACCCGGCAAGATTATCCCTCATATGGGAAGAAAAGACAAGAACATTCTCAGATAAACAAAACCTGAAAGAATTTACCACCACCAGACCAGATCTCCAAGAAGTTCTCAAGGGAGCGCTATGTCAGGAAAATTAAATTGAGACACACAGAAGTAAGAGTTCAAAAACTAAGAAAATGGCCAACTTAATCATAGGGACAAGTCTGGAGTTGAATATTATATCCCAGAATTCAATTGGGAAGATCAAACCACAACAGAAGATAGATTAAGTACATGAGACTGAACTGATGAAGTAGCATTCTGTGACTTTTGACTAAAATATTACTGCTTTTCTTCTAGGCTTTGTTGTTCCGTTTTAAGAGTTTTTGTCCTGTCTTGAGCTTTCAATAGGTTCATGTACCTACTATTTGAACAGAATACTAACCTGTTTCCAGGCTTTAAGTCTTAAGCAAATTTCCTTACCAATTCAAAACTGCTTTCCCTGAAACTACCAGCTGACCTTGCTATTGAAAGTAGTTAGATTATTTAAGAAATTGTGTGAGCAATAAAATGTGGGGGGAAAAGGAATGGAAGACAACTGTAGATACCAGAGATAGTGCAGATTTAGACATAGTAAGGATAGGAGTAACATGGGGGTGGGTAGTAGAGAGACTGAGGGAAGTAGGAAAACAGGGGAAAAAAATAAAAATATGTTCAGTTGACACAAAAGTGAAGTTATTTGCTGATAACAATGTTTATGGTAATGTCTTTGTCTTGACTGATGTGCTGTATTCATGCTGGAAAAAAGCAATGTTGTACACTGTAAAGATATATAGTGGCTAAATGTAAGTCAAAAAATAAATTAAAAAAATTAAATAAAACAAAGCTGTTTGCTGCAAAAACAATGAAAAGAATACAAGCTATAAACCTATTTATTGAACAAAGCATAAAATAAAGGCAAGATTATCTGAAAGTGTCTTACACCATGCAGTGAGTCATGGATGCTCCAACTCATTTGCACCATTTTCTCTTCTAGACAGCCCTGACCTGCTAACTAGGAGCAAAAGAATTTTCAAAACTTTATTGGCATAATTTTTTTCTGACCTTCACCATCATTCTAATTGTAGACTCTAACATACCTAGGAGAGAGTAGATGACCAGAGCTTGTCAGAAACTGTACAAATGGGAGCTGCAGGTCTCTGGTGGCCAAGGTGCTGGATCTCACATGGCCAACTGCAATTTGAGGCCCAGACTAGTGGCTTGAGAATCATGCCAGGCATGTGCATGCATGAGAGGAGACTCGAGGGGAAGGGACTGAGGCCTGGTCATCCTCCCGGGGGGGGTGGGGTGATTTCTCTCTCCCTGTCCCTCTCTAGAAAGCACACAAAGCCTATGGCAAATAAATAAGTAAAATAAATATTATACAAGCAGAGCCTCTGAGATATTTAAGGATCACCAAAATCATCTATTGTTAAAACGCCACTGGGCATCCCATCCGACGGAGAATGGCAGCAAGCCGAGGTCATTCTGTCCATGAATGAAAAATTGTCACGTGTCCCATCTGAGTATGAGGTGAGGGTGCAGAATTCTGTCGACATCTCTTTCCTGAATCCCTCAGCAGATAATTCCAGGGCTCTCTGGCCCCGGAATAGCGCCATTGCACCCGCACGGCCATGGAGGGGCAGGCTGTAACTGCATGTGCGACGCCCGCCCATGGACCTCTCCCAGCTGCCATAGGAAAACTCATAGACATGTCCGTGGGAGATGAGGCGCTGGCCCATGCAGCAGCTCAGCTCTCCATATGGAAATCCGTCTTTAATGTAGGTGTTCTTAACGGCTGCGTAATTAGTAAACTCAGGCGCTCGAGTGAGAGCTCCATCTAGCAGTAAAGTCGCATCTGGTGCGCATTGTCTGAGCTGCACCCTGACGCCTTGCCAGCTTGGCTCATCCGATTCCAGGAGGCTTCTGGTTGCCTGGTCACGGGCTTCTCATGGCTGTTTGCTGAGTTAGTCCTGTTCTGTCTCCCTAGACACTCCCTGGCCCTCCGGTCCAAGGCTCCTTTCTTCCCCCAGCTGTGATCCTCTGCAGTTCTTCACATGACCCCACCAGCATTTCAACATCAGCACAATCCTTGCCTCAAGTCAGTGAGGAGACAGGAGCAGGCCGGAGGACAGCTGCTCGGCTGTCTGCGGGGACACCACCCCTGCTGCAGGCCCCTGCGGTCACTGGTGAGGAGGCCAGAGGGCTAGAGTAGCCAGGTGAATTCCTGCCTATTCGCTTCACCCCGGGTATTTTCAGGGATGTCTGAGGTTTCCTAGGAACCAGCTCTCCAATATCTTAGCAAATTCTCCCATTTCCCTTTTAGTGGAGGAATTGGAAAAAAAGAATTCAATGATGTAAGAGAGAAAATGTTAGTGACAGCCAGAGCTCTAACCTGCACACACAGCGTCATTTACAATCCATGGTCAGGCTCTAAGGTAAGCTTCGCTCTGTAAGTCCCCGGCTGCCACCAGCTGAACTCGGTCCCTAACATAACCAGTCACAGCCGGGCTCACATCTACTCCTGCTCAGTGTGTTGGCTTTGCGAAAGACCATCAGTTCCATTTTTGATTTCTAAAACAAGGTACCCCCAGGGTCCGACGTGATGTTTGGTCTTTGTCTCATCTGAAACAATATTCACTCCTCGGTGTCCACGTTAGGTTTTCCTGGGCCTCGCTGGGGTGTTGACAGTCTGCCATGGTTCATGAGGACTTAAAACCATTCTTTTTTCCTTTTGCCTAAAATACAGAGAGGAAATGTACTGTGTTCCTCTTCCATTTTCTTTCTTTCTCTCTTTCTTTCTTTCTCTCTTTCTCTCTCTCTTTCTTTCTTTCTTTCTTTCTTTCTTTCTTTCTTTCTTTCTTTCTCTTTCTCTCTTTCTCTCTTTTTTCTTTCTTTCTTCCTTTCTCTCTTTCTTTCTTTCTCTTTCTTTCTTTCTTTCTTTCTTTCTTTCTTTCTTTCTTTCTTTTTTTTTTTTTAAGAGGTTTCTTCCTTGGGGTGCCTGCATTGACTAGCGGGCGAGAGACCGAGACAGTGAGAGGGAAAGTGATAAATCACCCCCAGGGGTATGGCCACACTATAATCCCTTCTCCTCCATTCTCTCCCAAGATCTTGGGCATGTAGACACATGTGCTTGGTGATTTTCAAGCCACCAGGTCCAGGACTTGAGCCAGGGTTGGCCACGTGGGAGTCCAGTGGCATAACTGCCATGCCTTCTGCTGGTCTCTCTCTTCCACTCTCTCATATCTGTGGCTCCACTCATTGCCCAGTCCAGTCGCATTGCCCTCTTTCTATACTCAACGCCCAGTGATAGCTGTAGCATGTGGCCACGGCACCCCCAGTTCCTGGCCTTGCCGTTTTCCTGCACAAGCTCACGATTTCCTCCCCTGGCCTGGGCGCTCTGAGACCTGCCTTCCAATGGCTCAATCGGGGATGGGATTCTCCAGTCCCAGATCAGGAAGCACCTGCAGCCCAGAGCAGCCAACAGCAGCTCCAAAACACCCAAAGCACAGCCTTTCTCCTTCGGGACTTGATATGAATGCCTTAAAATGTCAGTCCTGAAATAGTGATGACGTGCCCAGTGGTTCCTCGCCACCGACATGCTGGACCTCACGTGCTTCGATGCCTGATACCGGTGCTGTGGCCTGTGCTGGGTGGATGCCCTAAGCACCCGACATGTGGGAGGACTAGCTCCTTAGCTCTCCCGTTCTGCAGCTGAGGAAACCAGGCACAGGAGTTAGCCAGCGCAGCTGGTCACTGCACAGGTCTGTGCTCGGCCAGCCAGCGATCCGACATCCGACATTCACCTAGTTCCCACCAGGGGGATGACTGGGCAAAGTTTCATTACAGCATTTCTCTAGTTATCTCAAGGGCCTGGTAATGGGAAATTCAGGCAGGCCACTGCAGGCTGCACCAGGACTTGATTTAGGAATAGCCAAGTGGTGGTGCTGCCCCAGCCATGACTGTTCTCTGCTGTAAACTCAGGGCCAGATGGTGGCAGTGTGGTAAAACACAATGGTCTATAAGTTGCTGTCACATGGAAAGGTTCCTGGTTCAAGTCCAGAGACCTCCCTGAACACATTGGACACACACCTACCTCAGCTCTGGATCACACTGGAGCTGGGGGTGGATTGCGGCATCAGGACCTGCCGGAGGTCCTATGCCACTCTGTCTTTTCCTCCCTCTTTCTCTCTCTGTCTCTCTCAGTTCTGGAAGTGAGAGAATATAAATAAATAAATTTCAGTAAAAGAGTAAACTCGATTTATTTGAAAATGAAGTTCATTGGCAATTTTGATCGAAATTAGAATAATACTGAATTAAAAGTGAACCAAGATTGAAAGGTCTTCTAAATAAGTTACTGTTGGGGAAAAGCAGGAAGCTTCCCACTGAGCAAATACTGTGACCAGTTTTGCACCTGGTGTCTACACTTAGGTGTCACTGGGTGGGCACAGTTGACCTCTCAGTCATGGAGCAACGCCCGTGGAAATGCGTGCTGCAGCATCCTTGACGATCGCACCCCTTTGCAAACATCTCCAGATTTTTAAGCTGTTAATAATGTTCCAAAAATAAACCTTCCATCAGTTCAAGCTAGCACCTTTGTCTGAGAAAAAAAATAATTAAATGTGTTGCCTACAAGCAGTTAAAAAATCAGAACTATAGCAAGCCCAGGAAACATCTCTATAGGGAGTCCCTACAAATGGTAACATAAGTCCCCATGCAAATCCACTTCTGTCAGCCGCGACACAGATGCCAGAAAAAACAGGCCCAATAAATATGGATGTATAGATATAAAACAGCAGTGATGTCACACTGGCGGGTTTATAAGTCCCTCCATTCCTTGCTCAAAATGCGGACAATGCAAAAACCTTTAAACAATTCTATCTTCTTTCAGGGTCGTGGGACATCACAAAAGCAAATATTTTTGTATGTGTTAGTGGTGAGCAAAAAGAAATCGCCTTCAAAAAAGCGACCACAGTTTGTGTTATCTGTAACGTGTTGGTATTCAAGGACTGAGTTTTTAAAAAGAGAAACGGAGATATCAGAGTTGCCATCTGGCAGGTTTTCCACCACAGCCTCCCAGAATCCAGTGGGAGATAGTTACATCCCGTGGCTCCATGAATCAGCATCATTCTCTGGACCCGGGCTTGGGTGCACCTCTAACCATCAGCACAGGGCCCCTTCCCCCCTCTCCTGCCCCACCCCCAGGGAGCGTTCACTCCGTGGCCGGGCCCAGCTCTGAGGCTGCCTGATTCTGTCTCTTTGCTACCGCTTTTCCTGGGACGGCCCATCCAGGCAGCCACTGGTGGCCTTCCGCTGCCTCCTTTTGTGAGGGCGCTGCTTGCAGTCTGCCTCTGGGCCAGGCTGAAGGACGCTGGCCCACACAGCCCGCCCCGGCCCGGCTTGAGCATCTATTGAAACTGATGGATCTAATGCCTCCCATCTGCCAGGCTGTCATTCAAGCCAGGGGGGATTTGGACGAAGACAAGGCGAGCGTTGTAAAAATGACTGTGTGAGCTAGTTTATTGAGCTTGCCTTGAACTCCTAGGTATAGTTAGGGCACAAAACCTTGTTTCTTGCAAAAATGACTTCACATAAATGGGAAAATGCACTATATAAGGAGCAAGTGAATATTTTCCCCTGATTTGTGCCTGAAACGTAAGGGGGGGAGAATCCCAGCTGTCTACTGCATTGTGTGAACATATACATGCATTTAAATTACTTATATCATTACTTACAGATGTAATTGTGAAATATGTTCTTTTTGCATTCAAAATTAGGGACTGAACAGATGGTGAACGCTCAGTTTAAAGCAATACGTCCATTAAAATAACCCTACTGTTGGTGTTTAACGTAACAATAGCGAGAGTGTGTTGTGGCAGGGCCTGTGCTCAGGAATCCTGCCTCAGCCAAGTAGAGCCCACTGGAGCCCGGGACACTGCTCCTGCACCCTGGCTGCCAGCAGCAGGCTCCGGAGCTGAACTCCGGCGGTTTGGTTTAGTTCTCTGCTTCCAAATAGGAAAGTCAGTAAGCAGCTGACATTTACCAAAGCTTTTGCTTCTGGGTTATTTTTCCTCCCCTCTCCAGATGTGCTGAAATGTGTGGCTCCAGATGCATCACCCCAACAGGGCAACTCTGCTCCCATCCAGCCCCTGTCTGGTTGAATGTGCCCGGGTCAGGTGGATGGGCCCACAGCACATCGGGAAGCTGCTCCGTCAAGTGCTGCAAGAACCACCAGGGATGCAAGCCTCTGTCGGAACAGCCAGGAGGACTTCCTGACTTGGCTGTGACTACACGGCCCCAGTCATCTGGGCTCTGGGCGAAGTGTGGCCTCTTGTCTTCTGCCCACTCATTGGGAATACTCTTACAAAGAAAGAAAAGCAAATACCCATGCCCCGCTCTCTGCTGCCATTTCCACTTGGGCAGCTGTGCCAGTGGCTGGTATCTTGAAGAAAGCCATTCATACAGAAGACAGAAAAATGCTGAGTTTTCTCTGAGAGCCCCAAAGTAGAAAGAGAAGGAGAATCTTTCTGTGAGGTCTTGGATAAATCCATGGGGTGTGCTGACTCAATTTCTCCATTGTGAAAATAGGGGACTACCAGCATCTTCTCCTGGCAGGTGAAGGGCTGACGGGTTTCTCACCTGCAATCGAGCTGTGCGGCTCCTGCCTGCAGCTCCTGGGAGCATGAGAAGGGAAGGGAGCACCCGTGGGGAGGGGCAGGGTGCGGTCTGAGGTCACGTCCAGAGCTCAGTGGTCCACTGAGGAGGAGCCCAAAGTCCCCAGTGCTAACAGCACCCAACCGGGGGATGGTGGGGCCTGGAGAGAGAGGACGTTCCCCTAGACTGGGCTCAGGGAAAGTGAGATGGAAGAGCCAGTTTTATGGGAATATGGAAGGAGGGAAACAAGAATGATGTATTGGAGGCAGAAGAAAAGAGGTAGGAGAGGAGACGTACTTTGAGCCAGGTGTTACTGTTGCCACGTCAGAGGCTCGGGAAGGTTAGGGAGCAGAGGTTCACACCCACGCTGACCTGATGCAAGAACCCATATACCTTTCACTGCGTGGCACCATTCCCTCCCTGCTGCATCAGGACGGAAGGACAGTGGGAAAAAGAATGGACGGACCATGACAGAGCCCTTAGAGTGGGTCTTCGGTCACTAGGAGCACAGAGGTAGTGGTGGCAGCAGCTGGGGAATTCATGGGATTTGGGGTGCTCAGTGACAGCTCTGAACCAGCCTCATCTGCAAAAGACACTCAGGAGCAGCACCAGCTCCTTGAAGACCAGGAGTAAGGACTTCTGGGGACCGGGTCTTAGGTTTTGTTTTCTTCAATGTGATTCAATCTTTGGGGTGGAGAATCGCGGTCATGATTCTAGGAGAGGTCGCGCCTACGCATGGTGCCCAGCGGCGCATGTCAGCCCGTCCCTCCACCCAGGATATGGCTCTGCCGGCTCCCACACATCCCTGGTCTCTGCCCAGCCCTGCCCGGCACTGAGGAGCTCACTGAGCGTCCTCATCCCCTCATTTCTGCTCATTGTTTCTAGGTTCCTGCCCATCCTCAGGGGCCCTGGTGAGACGTCACCTCCCTCCCATCCATGCTTCCGTCCTACCGTCTCTCCAGCGCTGGCTCGGAGTGCCCCAGTAGCAGAGCTGGGCCTACATGGCAGCCCCTGCGGTTGTCGTTCATGGCGCCAATGCCCCTGATCCAGGCTTCGAGTCGCGGGCATGCCCATGGGCCAGGCACGGAGAACCCGGCAATGTGCCAGCACCTGTGCCCAACTGATGTCCAGCCTTGCTGAGGGAAGCAGGGCCTGGAGGTGGTGCCAGTCCCTCTCGACCTTAGCCACCCTCACGGTACAGCGTCTCACACATGGTAGGTGCCCGGAACCAGGCAGTGACCTCAGTACCAGGTAAAAGTGGCACAGGTGGCCCTGTGTGAGGTACCAGAGGTGAAGGGGAATAAAAGAAATAAGCTGGGGACACCTGCCAGGTAAGTGACTGAAGGGAGCTCGCCCGGAGCTGTGAAAGAGAGCAGTGGCGAGTCGGGAAGGGAGCAGAGACGGGCTCTGAAAAGGGGTTCGTAGGAAGCCGAAGCCGCAGGCCACAGCCACACAAGGGCCTGGTAACCAGCGGGCGAGGCCTGGGGAGCGTGACCCGAAGGCCAGGGCTCTTGCTGAAGGCCACAGAGGGCAGAGCAAGGAGCAGGAACAAGTGAGAAAGCAAAAGCACTTAGTAACCAGGGTTAGAGCAGAATCATGGCCCTCAAATCTAGGTTGAAGCTCTGGCCTCAGTAGCTCAGGGTGTGGCCACATCTCGAGACACAGTTTGAGAAGTGGCCATTCAGGGCATGAGGTCCTGGAGGTGGGTCCCAATCTGAAGTGGCCAGCATCTTTCTAAGAACAGGAGACAAGGACATGGACAGGCAGACGGATGACCCTGTGGGCTCTAGCAGAAACCTCCACCTGCCAGGAGGGGCCCACTGGGGGCCAGCCCTGCCCACACCTCCAGCTGGCTTTGGAGGGGCAGCTCTGTCCACAGCAAGCAGTTTAAGCCCCATCTGTGCCCTGTGGCAGCCTGGGGTGGGTAGCCAGCGTGCCTCCAGGGTGGAGGCCTCACGTGAGCAGGCGGGAATCCAGGTGGTACCAAAACACCTGAGAGGCCAGCAGGGTAGACAGGTGGCCTCTGCAAAGGGGGACTCTGTCCTGCAGCTGCTGCTTCCTCCCACATCACCCCACCGCCCTAACTGAGGTTACTCCCAGTGCCAGGTCTGGACCAGGCCTGGGGCTGGAGTGAAGGTGAGGGAGGCCTAGCCACTGGGGAGGTGGGAAGGGGGCTCTGAGGATGGCCTGCCGGGAACAAGGTGGGAATTAGGGAAAATGCCAAGGTGGTCGTTGTAGCCAGTGGGAGGAGCAGCCCAGTCTAGAGGTGAGGGTGGCCAGGCCCTCTGGAGAGTCAGAGGAGCAGGCGTGCCCAGACCATGAAGGACAAGGAGGCCCAGGACAGTGTCCGTCCAGAGTGCTGGGCACTGCCAAGGGCACTGGAACATACAACACCATGGACCAAGCACTCGGGACCTGCTCTTCCCAGCTCAGGTTCGTGAGAGACCCAGTGCTCGGGTCAGGACGGGCGGGCCCTCGGATTGCAGCTCTCCTCTGCAGGCATGGCTGATCCTCTCACTGCTTCCCTCTGGTGTGACCTGCACGTGCATTTTCCTTGCTCATGACACACTTCTCACCCCCTGGTGAACTCCTACCCACCTGGCCAGGGCCCCACTCAGCTCAGCCATGGCCTCCTTTATAAGTCACTTCCCAAACCCTCCGAAGGTCCAGTTCTCATCAAGGGTTAACCTGCGAGGTGTCTGCCCCACAGGCTCTACTGCTGGGTACGTGGCCTGCCTTCCCCTTCCCACCTGTGTCTTCGGCCACCCTGGCTCACAGGCGCTTGCCAAGGGACCCAAGGGGTGAGATGAAAAACCAAGAATGTAGTGGTGTGTAACTAGCTTGGGAATAAAGGTAGTACCTGGAGAGGCAAAATGGGGTGCATCTCTCTCCACTATTCAAGCCTGAACAAAACAGGCTCGTTTGGGAAGGCTGGAGCCTGAGGCGCCCTCCTTCTGGGCGACTGAGCAGCCCCTGGCCCAGCTGGCCTCAGGCTCTGGCTCTGGCTCCAGCTCTGGAGGCTCTGTCCACCTCTGGGGCTCAGGCAGTAGGGAGCACGGGTGTGCTGCATAGGGGAGGCTCAGTCAGAGGAGAGGGAGGGCTGGGAACTGACAGGGTCAGTGGGACAGAAGGGGAGCGTTGGGACAAGAAAGGCAAGAGCACTCTCTGTCCACTCGCGCCATGATAATAGCTGAAATTAATTCTCCAGACGCCAGGAAAAAATGGCAGAGGTGTTTGGAAGAAGAGCAAATTCCAATTCAGAAAGTAAGAAACAGAAAAGAAGAATACAGTAAGAGGGATGATGGAGAGTAGGAAAGCTCCCTGTCCCAGATGTCACCAGAGATGTCACCATTTATTACAAAGGGAGGAAAGAAAGAGCAAGCGCGAGGGCAGGCATGCATGGGGGCCTGCAATGCCAGCCACGGGAATGTGGCAGGATGAATACGTGAGCACTCGCTGGAACAGGAGTCCCCGTGCCTCGGTGTTGCGTAGGGAACCATATGGAAAAGCTCAAACGTAATAAGATGATAAATATGAAGACACCGCGTGAAGAGGAGTGCAGAGCTGTCTGACTAAATGATACCTGACTCTCTGCGTCTGCACGCAGCCTCTTTCCAGGGTGCGCTTTCTCCTGGGTTGCAAACTCTGGAAGACGAGAAAGGGCTTCCTGGGCCCACAGCACAGCACCTGAGTCCAGCCCCGCGTTGGTTGGCAACGGAGTGGGTTCACATCGCAGCATCACCTCGTGGCCTTGACCTGGAAGGCACGTGAGATTACCTTCCCGAACCAGGTGTATTTGGGTAGATAAGAGGGACCGACGTGGGCTGACGCCAATCAGGATCGGCACACAGCATAGAAGAGGCTCAGCTAGACCCGTTTGGTGAGGACCATAGGCTGTTTCCTGCAGGAGGAAGAGGACTGGGAGAAGGTGGCAGGAAAGCGTCCTGACCTGGACTCTGCCACCTACCTGGGACTCTAGCTAGATCTTTGAAGTAGACGTGCTTTTCATAGACACACATGTGATTCTCTGTGACTATAAGCATGCTTTTCTAACATGCTGTTACTGACGAAGTACAGAAAATGATAAGGAATAAAACGAAAACGTTACCTGTCATTCCATCTGCTGCACATGACGCATCCTCCTTGTGTGCACTGATTTGTGGTTTCCTTCTGAAAGTTGGATTATACTGTGCATCAGGGGTCCCCAGCCCCCAGGTCTCACTGCTAGGAACCAGGCTACGTGAGAAGAGGTGAGCGGCAGGCTAGAGGGGTCACAGGAAGAGGTGAGTGGCAGGCTAGCGGGCTGTGCAGGAAGAAGTGGCCGTGGGCTACCAGTGGAGCTTCCGGGGTATGTGCCCCCTCCCCCATTGCTGCATTACTGCCTGAGCTCCGCCCCCCGCATTACGTTCTCCTGGGAGCAGGAAAACAAACTCAGTGCTGCGGTGACTCCGCACTGTGGAGACTTGTATAATTATTTCACTATCTACTACAATGTAATAATAATAGGAACAAAGTGCACTAGCTCTAATGCGCTTGAATCATCCCTACACTGACCCCTTATCTGATCTGTGGAAAAATGATCTTCCATGAAACCAATCCCTAGTGCCAAAGAGGTTGCGGGTCGCTGCTGTGCATGCAGCTTTTCCTTTACTTTTAAACAACTCGATTTGAGTATTGCCTGCCATATTAAACATGACTTGAAAGCATTATCCTAATGTTGAGCAATATTGCCTCTAACGGATATGTTCATTAATTCAGTCAACAAACATTTAATCAGCGTTCACCGCCCAGGATGATCAATACAGAGCCGTGCCTTCCTCAGTCAGAACGACTGCTCCTCCGCTGGTAGCATCCAGGTCACCGGGCATTTCTGACCTTGCTCACATCAGGACCCCAGAGAGCAGGGGTCACTGCCTGAACCTGCACTGGAATCAGACACAGGAGGGCGGGCCTGACGAACACGCGTGTCCGAGAAACACGCGTGTCTGAGATGGGGAGACAAGACCGGGACTGGATCAGTCCTAGTGGCGTAGCCCTGTGGATGTGGCTCTGAGACTTGTGAGGAAAAAAGCTCTGGTCAGAAGAGAGAGCTCTTTCCAGGAGGGACTCGAGGAGACACAGCCTGAGCAGCCCGGGCAGGTCACAGGGGCAGAGAGGGGACTTCTGGGACAGCTGCCACTCTGGCCTTCAGGTCTGCGTGGGTGGCAGGGGTGTGGGAGATGGTGTGCTTGGTGTGGACAGCAGCAGCTCATGGTGGCACTGTATCAGACCCTTCAAGTGGCTGGTGGCCCAGGAGAGAGCAAATGCGCCATGGTCTCCATGGCAACGATAATTGTGGCTTTTATTGGGTTTTGTGCAGGTTTTCTGGGTCTTTAAGAAACAATTGTTGGCAGAAGGCGCTCTACACAGGGCTGGAGGCGGTGCGGGGCAGATGGGAGCAAGTGTGACCACTGGGTGGCTGATAGACCTGGCCAGGGAAGTCGGAGCACCTCAGGCAGGGGAGGCTATCCGCAGGTGCCGGCGAGTCTGTGCTCTGGTACTCGGGGCTCGAATACCGACGAGGTTTCCAGGGGCAGCACCACCGCACACCCCATCAACAGGTTCAGGGCCCCCCCTTATTTTAGATCCTCATTTAAACTTTACAAGTGTCAGGGCTTCTTTATCTGTTTCCCAAAAAACTGCTCCTATTATGATGCTAATTTTTGATGTATGGGAACATTCCAGATAATAGAAATAGCTACTATTTTTCTTCCAGTTGAACTTCTGGATCACTTGTACCAAGTTCCCTAAAGAATCCTGCTGGCATCTAGTACATTACACGTTCTCTTGTCTAGCCTCCAAAAATCTTTGAGAAATAATAGATTTTATCATTTCTCCTCTACAGAAGAAATTAAAGCCATAGAAATAAAGACATATGCCCAAGCTGCTCATAAACTTAGCAGGCCAAACCGAGACCGAATTTCTATGGCGTTTTGTCGGCCAGGCAATCCCAAGGCCTCCAAATTCCACAGGAACATCCCAGGATTTTGAAGATTATACAAGGGGACTTCAAAATGTTTGTGGGAAAGTGGAATTAAAGCACAAGTCAATTCCAGTGCAAAAAAAGAATTTTTAAAATTCATACGTAAGTTTTTTGTAATAGGCATTTTCCACGAACTTCTTGAAGACCCCTAGTATTTGGACCAAACTCCTCAAATTATTCTCTGGATACATTTTTATTGTTAATAATCCATAAAAAAAAATGCTTCCTCAAAGTAGACAAGGGGAGATGGGAGAGCCCAGACAGGAGACAGGGAGCTTCGACCTGCCTTTCAAACCCTGACAAACTCTGCACGTGCCCACTCGGCTTCCAGTTCTGAGCACTCAGCAGGCCTTACTCCACCTTCCAGAGTGTCCCCGGGAATGACAGACACCACCATCTTCTCCACCCCACCCTGACCTCACCTCCTCTTCTCCATGTACACACAGGGTTAAAAATCCCTAGGGCCGGGGCCGACAGGTGGTGTGGTGGTTAAGAGCACTGGACTCCCACGTGGCTGACCACGGTTTGAGTCCTGGATCTGGCAGCTTGTTTTCTCACTTTCCCTCTTTCTCTCTCTTCACTCTGTCCCTCTCTGATTGAGAGAAGGAAAAAGAGAGAGAGAGAAGGAGGAAGACAAAGAAAGGAAAAAAGAAAGAAAGAAAGAGAGAGAGAGCGAGAGAGAGAGAGAGAAAGAGAGAAAGAAAGAAAGAAAGCAAGAGAGAGAGAGAGAGAGAGAGAGAGAGAGAGAGAGAGAGAGAAAGAAAGAAAGAAAGGAAGGAAGGAAGGAAGAAAGGGAAAGAAATAGGGAGAGAGAAAGAAATAGAGAGAGAGAAAGAGAAAGTTAAATAAAATAATTCTTTTAAAAGAACATTCCCAAGGCCAGAGGCGCATGTAAGAACCAGATTGTTTTGCCGGCCCCTGGGGGGGGGACATGCACCAATCACTCTCTGGCTATGGAAGAGACAAGAATTGACAGTGCTTTGGAGCCGCCCTGAGACCATGGTAATGGGTACAACTGTCAGCTCACTGCACCCCGACACTGAAATTGAGGTGACCAACTTAGGGACAAGGCTCTGTGCACTCCAAATGTTCCTGCAGAAAAGATAAAAATGACACCTCAATAGCTTCTATAGTCTTATTCTTTGAATAATTTGCAATTTTCAAAAAAAGACATAGTTGCAGTCTGGTTGACATAAAAATATGGCTGGTGTTGACGTACTGGTAAGAATTAAACTCCCTCTCCATAAGTCAATTATTTCTGTCTTTTCATCCAGTCTTATCAAAGGAACAAGAGCTAAATCTTCATGAAGGCTAAGCCTGTGTACCAGGAGTGAATGGCTAACAGGGAAATACGTTTTATTAGTATCTTTTTAAATGTCTGGCTCAGTGACGCTATAATAATATGAACAGAAAAGCATCCCAATGCAGGTTTCCTTCTAGTTGAATGCTTTTGTTCTCAGAATTGTGGAAGGAGTCCTCTGGCTTGAGCACTCGCACGCCTGCACCTTACCCGGACGCGCCATCCCTCCCGCCGTAACTCCAGCAAGGCTCCGGCTCACAGCTCCACCACGTCGCATAAGCCTGGAGGGTTTCTCTTCCCTTAGAAGGAGGAGCTATTTTATTCCCAAGTAACCAAATACACTTAAAGTATCTAACTGAAATAGCTAGCGCATTTTCTCTCAAACCTTAAAATGCTTTCAATTAAAAAACATTTCCAGAGAGAGAGGAAAATTGCAATGCTGAGATCTCTGCAGTAATTGTATTCATTTTGAAATGTGATAGATATTAGATATTGTGGCAGATTGTGAGGTATTATTCATCTCTCTTGTAAAACATATATTCCCATGAGGTATCTGGAAAGTATGAGATGTTTCGGCCAGAACGAAGCGTCTTCCATCTCCAGATTTTCCATCAAGGCTTTGGAGCAGGGCCTGACAGTAAGTAGATGCATCCTCCTCAGGCCTGGGTAGGCTTGAGAGAGGACTCTGGGAGCTGTGCGACCACCCCTATCCTCGACAGAGGCGCACCATTGGACTATTAGGCGGGACGACCCCCAGTCCAGAGTTAGGTATTCTGTTTTCATCCCTCAAAACACAGAGTTCCCAAAGTTTCCCAAGTGCCTCCGGAACATCTAAATTTGGCAGGAAGGGCCACTTTGTTATGTGAACTTGCCGGGGTACTGGGGTCATTTCCACTCTTCCAGGGAGAACCAGGATTTGCTGTGTGGCTGGGTCCATTACAGAGTGAATGTCCCTCATATCACTGCCTCGGGTACCAGTGTGCCAAGTCCTGGCAGAGAGGACAGGAGCTGGGTTCAGAGCAGCCCCACGGGGTTTGGCACCCTGACCCCACCTGGCCCGACCTCAGAAGAGCCACCCTCGCCTGCAGCCCTGCTGCCTGGTGAGCCATGCTTGCTGGGGCTGCCAGAGACGGATCTGAGCACACGTCTACGGCCAGGAAATCTGAGAGAGGAATGCCCAAGGCTGTGCCACAACTTCACCATGTGAGTACACACACATGCACGCACACAAACACGTGTGCATATGTGTTCATGCACAGACTTCTGTGTCCACGCATTTCCACTATGGCAGGAAGGTCTGCAGCCAGTGAGAGCACCCTGTAGCCCTTCTCTGTCCTCGCCCGCTAACGAAGACCAGCACGACCCTGACCACTCCCACGAGCTGGCCTGGCCGCTGCACCGAGAGCCTGGCCCAGTCCAGGGAGTGTGTTCAGAACAACTCATGGAGTCGTGCTGACCCTTTGCTGAGCCTGTCCACCCAGCACCTCAGGCTCCCGCACACAGTGGAGGCTTTGCGCATTCTTGGGTAACATAGATCAACAAGAGCCGTGGCCCCAGGAGTCAGGCGCAGCCACCACCAAGAACGCGTTGCCCCCGTTTCCTCACTCCTGGCTGGGTACACACACCTAGACCTCTTATTAGGACCACCCGCTCTTTTCTGTTCACACACCCCCAAAAATGCATTTGTCCTTTATCCAGGGTGCATTGTACAATGATCGCTCTGAGGTTTAACCATTGGCAAGTCCTGTGGGCTTTGCAACAAAAGCATACTTTCTATGGCCCTGTGGTCACTGTCCCCACACACAGCACAGAACTCAGGGACTATAGCTGGGACAAGAGACTCCACTTCCCAGTCATCCCACAGCCGGCCACAGCCAACAGGATCTAAACACACATGCAGCATGTGAACTCGAGCAAGAGTTCTGGAAGGGAGAGAGCACACCTTTCTCCTTTGTAACCTTTGCTTCTAGTTGGAAGGCAAATTCTATGAATGGAACTGAAGCAGCCAGAGCAGTAACGTAAGCTTCAGAGAGAAGGCAGCACACAGTAGGATGACACAGGAACCCTGGGTGTCCGCATGCGAGGCACCGACAGCTCTGTACCGCACACCTAGAGTGCCATGGAAACATCAACTGCTGCTTCCTCTCAGCCACCGCCTTCACCGGGGCCTGGGTCCCTGGGGCTGGCCTAGTCCTGACGAGTACTGTCCACACTACCTCACCCCCCACGGCCTGCTGCCGTCAGCTGTCAGTCGATCGGCTCCATAAGCCTTCTTGCTGTCTTCCTGTTTTCTTTTCACACCAGACAGCCACAGAGTCCTTTTTTGTTTTAATGTTTATTTGAATTTGACCAGAGAGGGACAGAGTGAGAGAGAGAGAAAGAAAGCAAGCCACCAGACCCGGGACTCAAACCACAGTTGGTCATGTGGGAGTCCAGTGCCCTTAACCCTCACACCACCTTCTGGTCCCCACAGCGAACTTTTAAGAACACAAATCAGGCCATGTTGCCTCCCTGATCAAACCCTTCAGAGCTCCTCATGGCACTTAGAACCCAGCTCCTCATGACGGCTGCCTCAGTGCCAGGTACCTCGTACCTACCACAAAGTGCTTCCCACGCCATCCGGTCACACTGCTCCGTGTGCGGCCTGAGCCACTCTACTGTGGGGCCTCTGCGTGGCTACTCCCTCTGCGTGGACTGCTCTCCCCACGCTCATGTGGCCAGCACATCTCACCCTTCAAGTTTCAGCCTCACTGTCCCTGTGACAGTCCACCCGGCTCCCTGATGTCACCCATGGCTCCCCCACAACTGGTCCTGCTTTCCTCTCATAGCCTCATTCCCACCCCATTGTAGGTCAGAACTGCCTGTGTTTTCATCTCCTCCCAGACTCAGTCGGAGGGGACCCTTTCTTTCCTGCTTAGTTTTACATTCTAAACATCTTGAAAGTCCGTGGCAATTGGTGGACCTTCAATATCAACAGGCTTGAAATAAATAAATAAAACTCTTCCCCTGCTTCATTAAAGTTTATGGAAGAGGTTATTCTTAAACTTCAAACTACCGAAGGCCTTTGTCCCAAGCTTCTGCACCGATTCAACTCCCCTGCCACCCCAAGACTCTCTGGGGAGCCACTCCTCCTGGAGGCTGTCCGCCTCCCTGACCTCGTCCTCACACTCCACACCTGCTGTGCATTGCCCCCACACTCTCCAGGTGGGGCTGAGGGCAGGACTATGTCTTGTCTGGCTTGGCATGCTTGGAACTAGGCACAGTGCATGGCCCACATCCATTTCTGTGAAAGGATCAGTCCCCTTTTTAATGACCATGGAATTTTCCCTTGTGTAGTAGAGGATTTGCAGTCTCCTTCCCAGTGCCCCATGTCTGTAGCCCCCACAGCATGGCTGGGAGGAAAGGACTGAGGGAGAAGTTTGCAAGGTGCCCGGCTTCCCGGCATTCCAGCCACCTTCACTAAACGTGGCCTCCCGGTGCCAGCTCTGTCCCACAGTGATTCTTGTGAGCCGAGAATGTGATGGCCGACTGCAGGGAGCCTTCTGAGAATGTGGGCCAGACAAGGAGAAAGGAAAAAGAGAAGAAGAGAAAACCCAGGAGTAGAAAAACAGGAATGCACATGAGGCAGCCGCTGGTGAGACAGCACGGGGCAGAGACGCTGCCCGCTAGCACGGAGCCTTCCAACCTCAGCTCAGACGTGTGGGGCTGGACGACACCTCTGGGGGCCCAGAACACGCACTGTGAGAGGTATCGCAGCATCACTGTCTCTGCCCAATGCAACGCCCCCCACAGCTCACCCCAACTTCTAACAGCCATACATGTGTCCCAGCGTTGTCCATTGTCCCCGGGGGCAACACCACCCCCTTAATTCACACGGCACTAGTCCAAATTGAAGGGGTTCCCCTGGGCACCTCAACACAGTGTGTGCTGTTCATGAACAGCTTGCTTCTGGACGGGGAGACAGTTTTTCCAATGAAGGCGGGCTCAGCATAGTCTCAAAGCTGGGGAAGCCTCCAACTCCAGGGAACAGAGAGGCCAAAGGCTCACAGGCAGACCAGGAAAGCGGGACTCTCTGGCCCAGGCCAGATGGATGGGCAGCGCTGGGTCTTAAGTGGCTGTGGTCCCGGTGCCCTTAGGCAGGGTATCCATCACTCTCCAGTCTCCCCAGACCCTGCTATTCCCTGATGCTTGCCTGGCTTGGCCATTCCTTTCTGTGATCTGTCCGGCCCCGCGGGAAGCTGATTTTGTGGTCCTTGGAGCAAGGCTTCAACATTGCTGGTGAAGGGAATGACACTGCCAGCCGCGAGGTCCCGGCCAGTCCTAGAATCTGGTCACCTGCACAGGGCTGCTGTTTGCAGTGTGGAGTGTGTCTCCTACTTGGCCACTGCTCCCAACCACCTATGGTAAGTCTGGCGTGTTTCCCGTGATTATCCGGAGTGCACGTACCTAAGAGTGCCCCACAAATCACACAGGGACGTCTGCGCACATCTGTCCCACGGGCGGCCGGCTGGGCTACTAGTGCTGCTCCTCTCTGCATGGTCAGCAGGGTCTGACCATGACCTGGACCTGCTCAACCTTCGAGACCTCAGCCCTGCTTCACCGCAGCATCCTGATCCAGCTGGCACTGCCATGAGTCCTCCCCTGCTCCCGGACTTGTTGAGGACATGCATTCAGTGAAGTGACCACACCAAAACTGCCACCTCACCAGGTCACCCATGCCCCGTACCATTCTGTTTCTGCAGAGCCCACCTGCACCTGTCCCCACCCCCGTTTCTGCAGAGCCGCCCTTCTCCAGAAGCCATCACCTCGCTACAGTCCAACTCTGGTCCGTCTCTCCATGACAACTGCTCCCAACTTGGCTCCTGTCTGTCCAGTGCTTTTCCTCTCTGTGGCCTGTTTTTTCAAAGCCTGGAAACCTGAGGATACTTCTCGATGCTTAAATCCCTCCCTCCACCCTGTCCTGCTGAGCCCAGCCCCACTCACCCCTTCCCATCAGTCAAGAGCACTGGGAACCATTCCTTCCCCACCCCCATTCACTCTTTTTTTTTTTTTTTTAATGAGGTCGTTTATTGTTTTCCTCCTTCTAAATATAAAAATTACACACATTTATCATAGCACATTTGGAACACAGAGCAAAGCCTAGGAGGGGAACACATCACGTATAATCCTGTCACTCAGAGGTACCAAGTAATCTTAATTTACATATGCATTTTTTTAGATGTGCACTTTCTTTAAACAATTATTTTATTTAACTTTATTAACTTATTTATTCTTTTTTAACTTGACCAGAGAGGGACAGAGTGAGAGAGAGAGAGAGAGTGAAGAGAGAAAGTGAAAAAGCAAGCCACCAGGTCCAGGACTTGAACTGCAGTCAGCCACGTAGGAGTCCAGTACCCTTAGCCACCACAGCACCCACCAGTCCCTATATGTGCACTTTTAAAAAGTAGAATAAGGATCACGTTTCTGAATTCGGCTTTCTTTTCTTTTTCTTTCTTTCTTCTTCTTCATTTTTTTTTTTTTTTGAGATATTTCTGCTATAGGGCACGTGTGCTCACCAGAGAGGCAGAAAGTGAGAAATCACCCCCCAAGGGGAATGGCCACACTACCATTCCTTCTCCTCTAATCTCCTCTCAGGATTTTGGGCATGCATGGATGCACGCACCCAACATGAGTTTTAAGCTCCCGGGACCAGGACTTGAACCACAGTTGAGTACATGGGAGTCCAGCGATGTAACCATTATGCCATCTGCTGGTCCCCATTGTCTTTTCCTAATAAGAAAGCACAAAGCTACTGCCATGTCAGACACACTGTTGCCATGGTGTCTCAGCACCCACCCAGTGTACATGCCCAAGTTGACTCAGACCTGCCCTCCTCAGTGTGGGTGTCAGGCATGTAGGTTTCTGCAGCTCTGCCTAACTGTGATTGGCTTCCTGGAGTGCCAGGCCTCATGTATCCCTGTTTCCCCCTTGGACTCAGTGTGATCCGAGCCCCTGCACCAAATGTGGTAGACATTGGTTAAGGATCTTGCAGCAAATTGCCGAATTGTTTTCAAAAGCCAGTTGAATCAACAGGAGAAGAGCAGCCTGTGAGCACCCGTTTCACCATGTCCTTGTGAAATTACAGCCACTGCGCTAAGTGAACATTTTTGCATTTAATTTGAGGCCAAATACATTGTGTTCTGTTTGCCGTTGGACCTTCTTCCTCTGTCAGAGCAATCTGCCTGCTTCTGTCTCCTCACTGGTCTTTGCTTATATTTTTCTTGTTCCCTCATTAAATAAAACCCAACTCTTTATACATTAATAGTATTAATTCTCTAGTCTATTTGGTAGAAATGCCTCTCCTATTTTGTCATTTGCTTTTCTACTTTTTATTTATGGGAATGATTTGTAAAAGTGTGTCTGGGACCAAACCCATCAATCTTGCTCTTCGTTCTCTTGCCTTTGCCTCTGCCCCAGTCATTCTCGACGCCCCGGCCTCAATCTTTTTTCCCACTGAGAAGCTAGAACTGCTCTATCAAGGCCATAGGGACCCTGACTGCCCCGAACAAGGGATCTTCACAGCCCTGTGCCACTTCCTCTAGAAAAGCTGCCTTCCGCATGGCCCTCCCCGTCTCCTACCTCCTAGTTCTGCCTCTCGCGCACCTACTCCTGCCTCTCACCTGGGCTCAGCCCTCCCCTCCCTGTCTTACCCTCCCCTGGACACTCGGCCCTTTGGGAGCCATACGCGCCGACTCCAGCTCTTCATGTTCCCTTCAGCCTTCTCCCTCGGCCCTCAGGTCCGGTTTTAGCTGTTCACTGTAAATCTTCAAAAAGATGTCCCCCAGGCACGTTAACACACCCTACTCCTCTCCCCGCACGCTCCGCTTTGGAGAAATCAGCATCTTCTTGTTACCTAGCCCAGAAGCTCGGGACTCCTTCACACCCCATGTGCAGCGCAGGCACGTCTCCTGCTGCCTGCTCCTTATTTCTCAGACCAAGCCCTGGCCAGCCCCTGCACCGCCTTAACCCAGATCTGCTGCCTCTACCCTAACTTTGTAACAAGCGGATCAGTTTAGCAGTTAAGAGTTCAGGGTATTCAGCGACTAGATTTTCTTTCTGAGCCTTGGTGACACCATCTGTGAAGTAGAAGAGATTTGTGCACCTACTTCATATGGCTGCTTTGCAGATTAAATAGGATAAATAGGTAACGTGCCTGACATGCTTCCTGGCATGCCGTGAGTGTTTCGTAGATGTCAACTGTGATGTTGTTTATCGCGCTCCCGTCTTTCACATCCACAAGGCTGATTGCCACATCCCTGCAGTGCCTCTCTAAAAGGCAAACCAGGTCACTGTTGTCTCCCTGAGTATTCTCGTGGCTCCTCAGTAAGGAAGGAAGACCACACACTTGAGTAGAACACTAGGCTACCCACACAGACCGCATGCCCATGTCTCACTCCCCCAGTCCATGTTCTGGCCTTGCTGAATGTAACAGTCAGCTAGTGCCTTGGTAATGTCACGTAACAACTATCCCAGAGTTAGTGAGTCTGCTGTTTGAGTTTGGTTTGGCTCAAATGGTTTGGGGTGAGCGTGGCTGAAACCTAGGTTGTGAACTTCATCTTGGGCTTACACTTGCTCCACTGAGCTTTTTGTTGGGCTCAGGTTATAGGAACAGTCACAGCTCAGTGTCTATCCTCCATGACGGATGGGCATGGCTCAGGAGCCACGCCAAACTGAGCAAGCACCAATAAGGCCTCTGCAAGCTTCACATGCACTCAGATTCTACCAGCCCTGGTCTATGTAACAATACAAGTGCCTCCCATGACCACCTGGGCCTGAGGTATACGAGAACCTACGAAAACCAGGGAGAGTTGGGGATAGCTCACTGTCAACATCGTCTCGAAGAAGCTCATCCTGGCTCAGACTTAAAGCATGAAATGTTCTCAGTAGAAATATTTAGAATCCAAAATAAATAAAAAAGAAAAAGTGGAAAAGAGTCAAACAGGCAATTATTTGTAATAGAAAAAACTATTGATTTTCCTTTTTTGATACATAGTCTAAATTATCCCTCAAGAAAAGTAGTAATGCATCTTTAAACAGATTTATTGGTTCTAGGAGGAAAAAATGTATTATTTAACTTCAATGCTATTGGATTTTTCTTTTCTGTTGGATACAGAACTAGGACAGATGAGCAGAAGTGGGGGAGGAAAATTTCTTCAAGGACTACAGCTGTTGGGACCCCAAGGTAAGATACCCTGGGATTTCTCTTGAAACAGTAGGAGTTCACAAATGAAAGGTCTTGTGTGTGTGTTGTGTGTCTAAATATCTTACAACACAGTCTTACAGTAAGGACATTTTTCACAAGATTCCAATTCACATGGATGGAGTGAACAAACCACGTGGGTTCCCCCAGGGTTACTTTGAGGTTCATGTTCTGTGTTATACATAATGTTCGCCCTGGGCAGAATCCTGACTTCTCTGATCTGGGAGCCACAGTCCCTTCTCTGGCCTGGCTTCTCCCCAGGTCCTTTCTCTCCTCTGTCCCTCACTCGTTCCTTTGGCACCAGAACACACAGGCACCTGACACCCTCCAATCTATCAGAAGGCGCGCACCACCAAAGGACAGACCCGTTATGTGCCTGTCCCGCCTGGTCCTGGCCCTCTCGGAAGAGAGACCTCAGCCCCCTGAGCACAGCACACTGGGGTATCAGAGACTATGGACCAGGTCCCCAACCTCACTACATGCCTATCACGTGACCTCCCAACTCAACTCACCCAAGTGTCGTCATCTATCGGTCAGAGGCAATCTTGGGTGACCTTGCCAGCTTGTCATAAAGAAAACCAACTCAGGATGATTGGAAAGCATCCTCCAAATACAAAGTGCTCTAAAACCCATGAGTAACAGTTTCCAACCACGACTGCACACCGAGCCCCTCGTGTTTAATCTCTCAGTTCAAAAGTCTGCATGTTTGTTTTTGTTAACTAGGTTCTCTTAATTACCCAGGGAGAGACTCACCAGGAGTCAGTGTAGAATAACCCCTCAAATTAAGTGTTCAGAAGTCAGCAGTCCTAGTGACAGCAGGAGGCCCCCAGGCTGTCCTCTCTCCACCACCTGCACCTCATGGAGGCCTCCCACAGCTGCCTGCAGGGAGTGGAAAGGCAGTGAGTGGAAACACCAGGACTGTTCTCTGCCCTTGGTGTAGCTCATTCCCCTCTCTGGAATGATTCTGGCTTCCTGGCATTTTACGTTAAAATGAGGCACCATGTCTTTGAGGTTGCTCTAGGTTCCAGCCTGGGGCCTACGAGAAGCAAGTTCACAAACTTGCCACACTGCTCCTAAGTGCTGCGTTGCATTTTGGTGTCTGTGGACCCCAAAACCTCCTTCCCATTAGAGCAACAAAATGAAACAAGATCTGTCCTGGTCGCCCAGTCCGCGTGCTATGGGCGTTTTTGCTCCCGGTCCTTGGCGACCACTTGTGCACTCCCCATGAGGACTCCTGCTCCGCAGGTGACGTGCCAAACGCCACCTTCCACCAGCAGGGCCTGACAGTCATCTGCTGGGGACCAATGGCAGATGGTACTCTGTATGCCAATGTGGGAGTTGGGGATACTGGTGCCTTGACACAAAAGCTAGTCACCTGCCTGCCAGCTAATGAGCGGGGATCTTCTCTACGTGGACCTGTCAGCTGAAAATCAAGTAGATGAACGCTCAGGAGAGCCATGTAGGAGCTGGCCCACGCTGCAGGATTGCCCTCGCAGACAGCCGGACTTTTCTAGGGTCCGAACAAGGAGTGCCCATGTTTGATGAGGCCACCGAGTTTGTGACCAAGCCTCCTGTGGAGCATAGAGCACAGAGAGACCTGTCCCCTCACGTGTGACGAATGATGCTGTGAATACGGACCCTTCTGTAAAACGACACCTCATTCAGGTGACAGGATGAGGAGTGTCGTGTCGTAATTAATCCCTCACGCACTGCAAGCAATTCAACGTCAAAATAATCAACAGTAGCTTTTTTTACCTCTTTGTGAGTACATAATAAATACTGTCATTTAGCCACAGCAAACATCGGATTCCTTTCTCGGTCTTTGAATAACGCTGCTCCTGAGGTAAATATGAGACCTCCTTCTCCATCTCCCCCTCTGCCAGCCCTACCACCAGCATTCGCTCCCGAGGAAAACTGGCCACGGGTGTCGGGGGAGCAGCTGTTTACCTGGAGCTGGCACCTTGCATGGTAATGGTTCTACGTAGGGTCCAGACACCAGGCAGGAGCCAGTGCAGCAGGGCGGAGGGAGGCGCGGGGGTAGGATGCGTCCCCTGATGTGACTCGTTCCTTTGGCACCAGAACA
Source organism: Tupaia belangeri chinensis (assembly GCF_000334495.1). Classification (NCBI taxonomy): domain Eukaryota; kingdom Metazoa; phylum Chordata; class Mammalia; order Scandentia; family Tupaiidae; genus Tupaia; species Tupaia belangeri. The sequence continues at coordinate 664,888 of NW_006205449.1, forward strand.
CACAGGCACCTGACACCCTCCAATCTATCAGAAGGTGCACGCCACCAAAGGACAGACCCATTATGTGCCTGTCCCGCCTGGTCCTGGCCCTCTCGGAAGAGAGACCTCAGTCCCCTGAGCACAGCACACTGGGGTATCAGAGACTATGGACCAGGTCCCCAACCTCACTACATGCCTATCACGTGACCTCCCAACTCAACTCACCCAAGTGTCGTCATCTATCGGTCAGAGGCAATCTTGGGTGACCTTGCCAGCTTGTCATAAAGAAAACCAACTCAGGATGATTGGAAAGCATCCTCCAAATACAAAGTGCTCTAAAACCCATGAGTAACAGTTTCCAACCACGACTGCACACCGAGCCCCTCGTGTTTAATCTCTCAGTTCAAAAGTCTGCATGTTTGTTTTTGTTAACTAGGTTCTCTTAATTACCCAGGGAGAGACTCACCAGGAGTCAGTGTAGAATAACCCCTCAAATTAAGTGTTCAGAAGTCAGCAGTCCTAGTGACAGCAGGAGGCCCCCAGGCTGTCCTCTCTCCACCACCTGCACCTCATGGAGGCCTCCCACAGCTGCCTGCAGGGAGTGGAAAGGCAGTGAGTGGAAACACCAGGACTGTTCTCTGCCCTTGGTGTAGCTCATTCCCCTCTCTGGAATGATTCTGGCTTCCTGGCGTTTTACGTTAAAATGAGGCACCATGTCTTTGAGGTTGCTCTAGGTTCCAGCCTGGGGCCTACGAGAAGCAAGTTCACAAACTTGCCACACTGCTCCTAAGTGCTGCGTTGCATTTTGGTGTCTGTGGACCCCAAAACCTCCTTCCCATTAGAGCAACAAAATGAAACAAGATCTGTCCTGGTCGCCCAGTCCGCGTGCTATGGGCGTTTTTGCTCCCGGTCCTTGGCGACCACTTGTGCACTCCCCATGAGGACTCCTGCTCCGCAGGTGACGTGCCAAACGCCACCTTCCACCAGCAGGGCCTGACAGTCATCTGCTGGGGACCAATGGCAGATGGTACTCTGTATGCCAATGTGGGAGTTGGGGATACTGGTGCCTTGACACAAAAGCTAGTCACCTGCCTGCCAGCTAATGAGCGGGGACCTTCTCTACGCGGACCTGTCAGCTGAAAATCAAGTAGATGAACGCTCAGGAGAGCCATGTAGGAGCTGGCCCACGCTGCAGGATTGCCCTCGCAGACAGCCGGACTTTTCTAGGGTCCGAACAAGGAGTGCCCATGTTTGATGAGGCCACCGAGTTTGTGACCAAGCCTCCTGTGGAGCATAGAGCACAGAGAGACCTGTCCCCTCACGTGTGACGAATGATGCTGTGAATACGGACCCTTCTGTAAAACGACACCTCATTCAGGTGACAGGATGAGGAGTGTCGTGTCGTAATTAATCCCTCACGCACTGCAAGCAATTCAACGTCAAAATAATCAACAGTAGCTTTTTTTACCTCTTTGTGAGTACATAATAAATACTGTCATTTAGCCACAGCAAACATCGGATTCCTTTCTCGGTCTTTGAATAACGCTGCTCCTGAGGTAAATATGAGACCTCCTTCTCCATCTCCCCCTCTGCCAGCCCTACCACCAGCATTCACTCCCGAGGAAAACTGGCCACGGGTGTCGGGGGAGCAGCTGTTTACCTGGAGCTGGCACCTTGCATGGTAATGGTTCTACGTAGGGTCCAGACACCAGGCAGGAGCCAGTGCAGCAGGGCGGAGGGAGGCGCGGGGGTAGGATGCGTCCCCTGATGTGTCTAGTCATGTGCTCTTTCCTTGCAGGTTGCTAGGGACAACATGACAGTCCTTGTTTTCTGCAAGGCTAAGTCCTCACTCTTAAGTGATCAACACATTCTTTTGGCTACACTGAGTCACTTTTAGAAAAAAATGTCAGAAGAGGGACAGCCAAGGGCTGGTGCTATCCAGAGCAGGCAGGACGCGGAGGGTGCTGGGTCCACAGCTTCCTCTTTAGGCCTCCCAGAGCTCATGGCATCCTCCACCCCCAGCTCCTTTTGATTAAGATGGAAGCTCTCCTGGTAAATTAATCTAGTGATCAAAAAGGGTGCCCCGGGAGCGGGCTCGGTGGAGATAATTAATCTCCAGTTGCTTTAGTTGAGAAATGACTGAGTGAAAACCTAGGCTTTGAGGTGACACTTCGGAACAGGTGGGAAGACCAAAGCATTGCTGTTTCACTTGCACAGATCTTGTGTGGAAATGATTTTAAAACATTAAGTGGAAAACAAAGTCCCACAAAGAGCCCCTTCTGGGTGATTAGTTTTTAATTACAGACCCGAGTTTCTCAGGAAAGCACATCACGTTCCACCCTTTGGTCTCTGATCAGCCGCCATGAGGAAGAAGCCAAGCCCCTCCTTCAGATGTCAGTGCACGTTCTGTGGCTATGCACGAAGCTCACGACTACCAGGTGTCACGGCTGTACAGTCTTCTGTCCCTAGTGCTGGGGTGTATTCTGTTCATGGGAGTACCTGCTTTGATAAGAACTTTTGATAGAGGCTCCTGTGATACAGAGATAAATAAAGCACAGTTCAGGCCTTGAGACATACACACACATAGAGGCATGTACACACACACACACACACACACACACACACACACATTACCCTATCGTTACAACATGTAATGGCCTTCTGGAAGTTGGGTGCTGAGGGGTGAAAACTGTTCCTCAACTATCCCTGAATTTGCCCTGCCTGGTACAATTGAGTATCGTGGGGATCTCATCGCTGTCCTGGAATAACGTTCACCTGGACAGGAAGAGAAGAATCCCAGGCATGGATTATGAGCAGGCCACCGGCAGCACGGGAGGGAGCAGGGCTGTGGAGCCAGTAAGCAGTCACACCTCTTTCCCCCATCCCACTTCCGACCTGAGGGCAGCGGCAAGGAGCTGAAAGGCACAGAATCCACATGGCAGCGCAGAAGGCCTTACCCATCCTTAGCACTTCCTTTGAATTTCCTTGCTAGCTCAGATAGCCAGTTACTGCAATAAATCCCGAGTGGGTGGCACTCAGGTCAAGTGAGCAAGGACAGACTGCATTGTGTTGGGGGTCTGCACAGAAAGGAGCTGGAGACACCGGGGACCTCTTGGGATACGCAAAGTGAGGTGGCCTTTGCCCTCAGGCCGAGAAAATAGCGGCAGACCTTGCTGACCTGACAGGCTCTGGAGTCTGACTATCAGCGGTGTGCCTGTACTACCAGGAAGGAGACCTCATCCATGCAATTCTCTAGGTCCCTGCAAAGCAGCCTTCGATGTCCAGGGGCAAAAACACAGCGCAAGGAGGTTTGCAGAAGCAGCATTTAAAACCACCAAATCAATCTCCCCCATAGACTGCTTTGAAAATAAACTTATCTCTGAAAACTGCTTCCTGAAGCACGCGTTTCAACAGTGGAGTTTCACGGCTTTACGAGCTGATGGTAAAATCTGAAAAGCAGCAGCTCCTCCAGGAGATGCTCGTACACATTCACAGAGCTACTGCCATGAAATAATACGTGGCAATGAAATCACTATAAATTCACACGCACACAGCACACTGTGTGCACCAGGAAAATTGGTTTTCTAGTTTGCTCCTTAAGAGAACATGCAACTGTCCAACTACAGCCCTCTCTGCCCCCTTCCCACTTCCCAGCAAATCCCTGGATGTCTTGCTCTGGCCACACTTGGCTACCTGCAAGGTTCCAGTAGACATGGGAATATTTCACCAGTGTCAGTGTTTAATACGTTCTATGACAGCATCCACGAGACTAATTAGCATAATCTGCATCATCCCCACTGTGCAGCATTAGTATTGAGAACTTGCACTTGAAATAGTGAGAGGTGAAGCCGCTGCTCGGTGAGTCACAATGATGTGGCTAGAATGTTCCCAGGTGATGACCGTGAGGGCATGTGTGCATGAGGACAGGCCGGGCACCAGCAGGCACGTGTCAGTAATCACCTCTAGCAGCTCCACTGCCACCCAGCAGGCTCCACGTGGGTCTACACGTGGTTTCCTGAGCACACCTAACAGCAAGGCACTTCCTAATTCAGCGTGGTCTGAAGCTTGAGTGGTGCCATATAAACGTTTTTGGACTTATCAAAGGCCAGTCTGAGAGGCGTGCATATAATCCTTGAAGTTCAAACTACAGATAATTGTATCTCCCAGGGCTAACATCCAAAACCAGGGGGGGAGCAGTGCTGTGTCACCGAGCGACATTTTCAGTAGCTGATGGATGAGTCCCACTTTTCAGGGTGATAAAACAAAGGTCGAGTGTTCTTCTCATATAGCAGTAAACACATTTTCCTTCCTTTCCCTCTCTTCACTCAAATCTTCTTGCTTTTTAAAAAATTTATACAAGTATTCTCTTTGAACCACTCTTCGTTTTAACCAATTGAGAAGAGCAAAGGATTTGCAGGTTTGCCCGGCATGTCCCCCTAGCATGCCGGAGATGGGACTGAAGCTCAGAGCAGAGGTGTGGGCACGTTCTTGAGAGCTGGCAGAGTCAGCAGCCTTGCACCAACTCTTTACTCTTGGTCCTATCCATAGGATGCTGGGATTTAGCTCTTGGAAACAACCTTATTGGAAGGTGGTGAACCATGGCTGCTGAGGCTATAGGATGATCGTCACTTGTCCGGCACTTTCCCTTGCTGGTCAGTATACACAGGGAACATCCCAGTCTACACTGAGATGAGGACCGCCCTCTAGAACAATGGCTGGTCCCACTTCCCCACACGTTTTCTCAGCCCTGCCCGTCCTCTTTGCTCCTCCCACCTCTCGGACACTGAGGAGGGAAGGCAGTATTGAGATTTCCCTTTTCAGACCTCTATAGTAATTGAAGGCCTGCCAGCTACTATGTCCTTGCCCGTCGGGGAGATGATGTTAAGTACATTTATATACAATGTTGAAGCCTTCAACTAACGACTTGATAAGGATGCAAACCCACATTTGAGATGGGTAGCCGCCTCCTCTTCCCACAGCTCACGTGGCGGCCCCTGTCTGTGGGCACGAGAACCACCAGTACCACGAGGTGCTGCCCTGCAGCGTCACCCCTGGCAGGAACTTGCGTGGCTGTCCAGCAACAGCAGGCATTGAGTTCAGACGTGCAGTCTAAGGTGCAGTTAAGAAGTGATCACCGAAGGCCAGCTGTGTGCCCAATGCTGGGAGGGATGTAAGAAGACGACTGAACACTGCTCACCTTGTGTCCACTGCCTTAAGATCGCGGCTTCTTAAAGGGCCGCTCTGAGCAACGGGGAAAAAACCTGTGCCCAATTACTTTTTTTCTCCTCCACTTCATGAGGAATATCAGTCCATTATTTGAATACTACAGTGATTACATTTAGACGTAGAAAAGAGCATATACATATAGTTAGCATACTTCCCTCGGGTTGCCACTTTCCTTTCATTCAGCCAAGTTTAAACTATCTCAGAGAATAACCACCTGGCAATTCGAATGGGCTGTGTAAAACCAGCTTAGCTACTGGTGATCCTCTACATCTGAGGGGAGGAGAAGGACCAGGTAAATATTCAGTCATTTTATTTAACTTAAGTGGATTCCTGTAGCTCCGACCCTCGGATCCTTGGGCTCAGCCTTGTCTTTCGAGTCATCCACAGCAGGGATTTGGGGTGGGCTTGCGGCCCGCAGCTGCCTTTCTCTGTATTCACGCCGTCTTTAGGTTGCCGGGTGTAGCCCTCCAACGGCAGTGCGTTCAGGGCCATTGCTGCACTACTCAACTCTGGGCTCGGTCTCTGCCATCACAGCAGACACCGTCAAATCACCTTTATGATTCATACAAATTGCTGCATGACACACAGAGACACTGGGATTTATTGTCAAGAGCTGAATTCATCCAGTGAATGGAATAGGTTCTGATTTGATGTTGGTATGTAGATATACAGGCATGATTTTCTTACCAATCATGGATAAAAGCAGATCAGTTACAATTCAAGGGCCTGAAATAAAATTAACTGCTATAAATTATTAGGGTATCATTTCAATCACCCAAAAAGTTCATTATGTCCAATTTTAGGATTTGCAAAAGTTGTGATGACAGGATTGATAATTTATGGGTTATTGGCTATCATGCAAGAATAATGAAAATAAATGCATTGATTTGAGACTATGTATGTCAGCTTTATGCATATAAATAGACTTTAAAAATCTCATTGTGTTTTATGGCTCTATATGAATAACAAAACAACCTCATGACTTAGAAATAGACATGCCCTTCTACACACTCCAGTTAGACAGCTCAGTTTCTTAAACCCTTCCATTAATATTCATCTATGGGTAATGTAGCCCTGCTTGGGAAGACGCAAGAGCATCAGTGCTTCTCACACACTGATGTGCTCAGGAATCTCCCCAGAGGCCTGTTACATGCAGGTTCTGATCCTGTTCAGCTGGACTGGGTCTGACCGCCTTCCTTTTCAATAAACTCAGAGACTACTCCTTGAGTGACAAAGCACTGGGCTTCTCAGCACTCCCAAAGGTCTCATCTGTAACTAAATCCTTGATGTAATGATTCAGGTACAGAAAAAGTTACTATGGCTGTCATAAAGAATATGACACCCAGTGGCATATTAATATTTTTTCTATTCCTTTATAAAGCAACTTAACATTAAGGTTGAGCTTTTAGATATCAATTACCCAAGGACAGGCAAATAATTTTGTTAAAACGTGTTTATCTATCTTATTAATTATAAACTTTAGGTCACTATTTTATACAATTTTGTAGCTAAAACCACTCAAATATGGCATTGCATGCCTTCTTTTCTGAATGACCAAAACTCACCTTGGACACTCATTTCCAAAGGAAGAGATTGCCCCAAACGAGGGCAGATGGTCTATTAAAGTGGCTACTACTTTATAGAGCTCAAACTTCCAAAACGACTAAATTAATCACATTAAGCTTTGGCAATACCACATTTTACTCACAAAACACACACAGATTAATTTATAATATAGTATGATTTAATATTAAACTTATGCAAATAGATACTGATATGAAGTTTGGTTAGTATTTGAAAGACCTGGACAAATAAATAATGCCACACTCTACTTTCTTCATCTTGGTTTACCAGAATACATTTTTATTTTTAATGCTACATTTTTTGCAATTCATTGGTGAAGCTTTATTATTTCTTTAGTCTTCTCAAGCACATTTATTTCATAAAGCTTTATTTCTAAAAGTCTTCTCTTTTCATCTTAAAATGAATGCCAGGAAGCTCTAATTTTCTCTCAGTACTGACTTTCATGTTGATGGAAGTGCTTTTCTCCCTTTTCTTCTTTATTTGTATAGAAATCACATGATATTGTTTTTCTTTCTTTTTGATTAAAATGTTATATTTGAGTTTCCAGGAATAAAGTAGCTAACACAGAAGTCAAGGGAAAACTTTGGACTTAAAGAATAGCCAGGTGGACCCACCAGGCAACACACAGAAGCTCTACGTGCACAGCCACCACCAGCCAGCCGTGCCTCTCAGACTCACACTTGTACTGTAATCACAGCTGCTCGAGCTTCACTGCTTATTAGGCAGAGGAGGAGAGATCTGAGTGAAATATTTGCCTTGTTAGTTCTTTGTGTGGCCTGTTAGTTCAGACAACGTGCAGCATATAAACAATCTCAGTAACATTGTCTAAACTGGGCAAACAACCCTGTAACTGCCCTATATGAGTGAAGTGGACACTGCCCTATATAGTCTGTTGGCACAAAGACTCTCTGACTTGATAGAGAAGATGTGCTAAATGGGGACCGAAGGATGTGCCAGCAACCTGAGAGTTCAGCGCAATACCCACCATGGCCCTCACCCCCAGAGAGCACTACACACTTAGCAAAAACAGAAAACTGCAGGTGTTTTTACAGCAAACATTTACCATAGTTTTGTCACAAAGTAAACATAGTCATTTTACATCTTATTGAAAATTAGACATGTGTTCCTTTCTCTAGGTTCTGACTCTCCAAAATCTTTCCATTTTCCTTTTCCCCAGGGCTGTCTGGTTAAGGTTACTATACACCAACACTAACACACACCCAAATAGGTTATGGTATGTTTCTTCCTTATAGATAGAGAGACATCAGCTTGGGAAGGGAGCTCTTCTGGAAGTAAGGATATGGCCCAGATGGTTTGGGAACTAGCTCCTAGACTTATTTCTCTAACCCAAGCTGTGTTCTAGATATTGCATTTATTATACATAAAGTTTTCATAGCCGACTAGAATGATGTGTGACAATTTTCGGCGGTTTCTAGCAAACCCAATCTACATTGTTGTGCTGTTTTGCTCTATTAGTAAGAGAAAAAAAGGAAATGTTTGGTTTAAATTATATGCATGTGACATTCAGCAGGTACTGGAAGTGATGTTTCAAGCTCCCTTAGCTTCATCTCTAGTTTGAGTGTGTTAATTCCTATCCTCAGCTCTGTCTCCAGGTCCACATGCTCATTCTCGGGCAGTTCACTGTCACACTGACCCTGGAAGAAGAAACCTCCATACATTTATTGGAAAAGAGAGAAAAATGCAATTCTGGGAAAACATATGAAAACCAGAGGTGACATCAAGATGAGTCCTTCCTCTAGAGTCCCATATATTTTAAAGCTGGATTATGTGGAGTGGACTCATTACATGAGGATAGCCATGACTGATGTCAGGTAAGAAATGCACAGCTCGGACCAAATTCTGAGAATCACAGAAAAAGCTAATAGAGATCAACCATGCTCAGAGCTAAGCTAGGTGACTATTTCACCTAGTCCCATCAAGAGGAGCTAGTTTGTTTTCATTTTTACCATTACTTTTTGAAAAGCAAAACAAATAAGTTTATGGAGAGATGTAGGCAAGTATTTTATTAGGAAAGATCATACATACACACGTATGTGTATATATGTGTATGTGTGTGTAGGTATGTATGTGTGTGTGTGTCTGTGTGTGTGTGCATGTGTGTGTGTATAATCAGAGCTATGAGTACATCCAGGGCCTTAGGGTACCGTGAGGGTAAGAGATGTTGCCTATTCATCTCCTACTGGTCTTAATTCAAATCATAGTCTTAGTCCAGAATCAATAATGAAATATTCTGGAGCCTTGAAATTATAGCCAAGGTTAAAGCTTCAGCAAAGATTCTTGAAATATCAAAATAGTCATAAATTTTAATGGCACACCAGATGGGAGGTAGGGATTGGTAAGATGGCAGAGGAAAAGAAGAAGAAAGAGAAGAAGACCTGCCCAACCCACCACCTTCCCATCCCCGGAAGCCTGTCCTGCTCAGTTCCCTCCTGCGACCACAGGAGGGAAGAAAGAATCAGGTCATCTGGTGTACCCTTGATCTGACATTGTAAGTCATCTTCCTACTTCTTAGACGGCTAGTTTTCTGGAAAAGTATGGCCTTCATGGTCTTACCGCCATTTGAACATAACTCCCCAGCTGCCTAATGCATTAATTCCCCTTCATGGCATCTACACTTTCTTCAAAGACTAAGTTTCCAGGAAATTACTTACCAAATTATTTCACAAAATCAACAGACTTAAGAATATGGACACTTCCTCGACAACTACAAGGAGAGAAATTGTTGGACACCAAATCTGTGATCAGTTCTACTTATCTTCTGAAACCCTCCAGGAGAATATAAAGAGCTCACTTCTGTGAGCTATAGGTCTTTCCACCTGCTCTCGCACAAATGAAGCTACCATAAACCCAGTCATTATATGTTTCATAAATGTCCTTGGATTTAGTGCAATAATAGTATACATGGAACTCTTTGAAAAGCTAGTAATTACATGTGTGAAAAACAAAACGATTTGCTCTCTTGTGAAAAGATGGCCTACATTTATTTGGTTATAACAGCTGACAATAAAAAGAAAGTCTTTTTTATTTTTCTTTTTCAAAAGTAATTTGTGATTTTTTTTTGCATTGCCATAATAAGAAGTGACTTTTCAAGGCAAAAATAAATCTATTTTTTAAGCCATTGCTATTTCCAGGAAACAGCTTGGAAGTAGGAATGCAGTTGATATCTGAGACATCTATTTCTTGAGTCTTCATTTTTCTCTGAAAATTACACCAGGGAAGCCATTTTTCCACTTCTGAAGTGTCCCTGGCATTTGGTACCGTTGCCTCTAACTATAGGGTCACTTTCCCTTATGTCATTACAGTGCCTTCTTCCCTGCCTCAGTCCAGGCTCAGTCCCCAAAAAAGTAAGTGGGACAGGCACTACCAATGACCAGTTGGCTGAGAGAGACCCCTGCAACCTTTCCTGACCACCTGGAGACCCAACTGAACTCTCCACAGAAAGACCAGCCAGGCTAACCATAAGATCACCTGACGTCATGTTACATAAGGAAACAATGGTTCTGAAAGAATAAGGTAACAATCTATTAGATTATAGATTTTATGATTCAGATCAAATGAAAGAGAGAACGAAGCATACCAGAAAACATTACTATTTTATTCATAGTCCATATTTATACCCCAACAAGATAGAACTTCTATAAAAGATGACTGTCAATCCAATGAGAATCCATTTACTCAAATAAATCTCACCATAAAAGGACTTGAGGAGGAAAAACCCTACAAAAGTCTAATAAATGAATCAAATATGATCTTAGTATAATTAGACAGAACTCACTGTATGTGTGATGCAGAAATGTCTATTTACATGTTTGTTTGTATATTAGTTTTCTAAACACTTGTATCTGAAAAATAACTATTATACTTTAATATGAAATAATAAAACAAATTCAAAAAGAAAATCCAAATCATTATGCTTATAAAAATAATAAATGGCCATTCATATGTCTTCCTTAGAGAGTTGTCTGTTCAGCTCATTTTCCCATCTTTTAATTAGGTTGATCATTTTTTAGGGGTCATCTGTTTGCATTCTCTGTGTATTCTGGTTATCAGTCCTTTATTTGAGGCATAGTTTGCCAATGTAGTCTCCCATTTTGAGAGTTATCGATTCACTCTAATTATTATTTCTCTTGCTGTGCAGAAGTTTTTAATCTGATATGATCCCACTGACCTATTTTGGGGATTATTACCTGTGCTTTGTGGGGGGGGGGTTCTTATTTAAGAAGTCTTTGCTTATTCCTATGTCTCTAAGAATTTTCCCTGTGTTATCTACCAGTATTTTTATAGTTTGAAGTTTTAAGTTTAGATCTTCGATTCATGTAAATTAGTATAGCTTCTGTGAAGAATAATACAGAGATTCCTCAAAGACCTACAAATAGAATTACTATATGATTTAGAAATACACTTCTAGGTATCTACCCAAATAATAGGAAAACACTCGATCAGAAAAACACTTGCACATCCATGTTTATTGCAGCATTATTCACAATTGCTGGAACCAACCCAAATGCCCATGAACAGCTGAATGGATTGGAAAAGTGTGGCACATATATACTATGGTATACTACTCAACCATTAAAAATTAGACTCCTGCATTTGATAGAAAGTGTATAAAAATGGAAGATTTACTGCTAAGTGAAGCAGGTCAGACTATGAAAGAGAGGCATTGTACGTCCCCACTCAATATATACTGGATGACAGCACTCTTTGGCAGAAACTAAAAGATTGAAAGATATAAAAACATGGAGAGCAAAGGTGATACTAGAGACATTGTTAGAAGAGGTTGGGAAATGGGGAAGGATGAGAGAGAGAATCAAAAAGAAGAGGGAAGCAAAGCATTTAAGGGACCCAAGGTGGAAAGAGATCTCTTTATTATAATGTGTATGGTGATGGCTTTGACTGAATCAATATACAGTGTATTCACGATGGGATAATTCATTTGGTATGCAATAATGACATACGGTCATTGAATGTAAAAATAAATATATAATAAATGGGAAGTATATAACCCCTAAGCATTATCCTTTACTTTTAAAATAGTTAAATTATTAAATAAAATCAATGTAGTAAAACTTTCTATTGGTCTTCCATAGTAACTCTCTAGAATCGTTCAGAATTTACAAACTAGTTCTGGACAATACATTTGTGTTTAGCTTAGGAAACAATATGTAGTTAAAATCCAAAGCTACTGTGTGTTTTCCTGTTCAGTTAAAAATTGAAATCATGACATGGGCATAATATAATATTATAAATAACCACGATAACATTTGCCATTCAAATAGGATCTCCTTTCTCATTCATCAGAAGCTGTAATCTGGGTTTTGTTTTGCTCAAAATCAATAGTTTTGTAATTTTGGAAAGTAGGAATCAGTACCTGTTTTCCTAGGCTACCTCTTGGTGTGAAGAAGCCATTATTTCCATCCAGATGAACTGTCCACACAAGCATGAAGGCCCGAGAGAGGAGTTGCTGGACTTCTGGATGGCTGGGCTTCTGCACAATGCTTCTTGTTTCAATGCTTTCCTAGAATTTGCAACACACATGAAACACACACCTCTACTCAAGGTCAGAAGCTGACATGGATTTTCTAAATATTTTCAGGCTAATACAAATCCTGATAGAATTTCTCATCATAATGCACACACTATTTACAGTAGTACAAACAAACAGTGCAAACCAACTGTAGGATGACATCGAAGGTCAGAAGTCCTGGGGAATTCCACTTTGCCATACCTTGTTGGCACCTTCTAAAACTTTCACATGCCAAACTTGGCCCTGAGATAAACTAGGTATCCTGGTTGATGAGCCCTTGCTGTGAAGTTGAGAGGAGGCATTGGGAGGGAAGGTGGAAGTAGATAGCTTTCTTAAATGTCCTGAATTAAGAGCTCTTTCTCTGGACTGTCCTGCCCTGGGGACCTACAAGTGTGTGACCCTTCAGGCCTTTGGAACACAGTCTCTAGGCTGCCTGTTACTCAGCTCCTGGTTGAGATAAGCAAGGGGGAGCTGGGAGGAGTTAACTGTGCATTTTGGAGAGAATTCCACTTCCTTATCAGCTCCTTGCTCCATCAAGGTGGCACCTGTGCATTCACCTTGATTCCACATTCTTCCACAGATCAGAAAGAAGCCAGTGTTCTCAGGATGAGTAGATATCTCTTCACTCTGGATTTGGCTGCAAAGTTGTTTGCATCTCCCTGTGTACCCAGAGGCATGGGAAATGCACATATCCTGGAAGGACAGCAGCCAGACAGTGGTGTCCTGAACCTGCCCATGAGCATGTGCTATCTGTGCCCAAACCTGGAGACACAGACCTTGGCCAAAAGTATATGAGCAGGACAAAAGAAAGAAGGGAAAGA
>NW_006205449.1:678055-697750 GCF_000334495.1 Tupaia belangeri chinensis
ATTTACAGTGCACAGATGAAGTAGAAGCAGGAAATACCAGAAATTTCCCAGAGAAGAGCTGTTTCCAGAAGATTTTTCAGACCAGTTTTGCATAAGCACATTGCTTATCCAAGAGACTTAGACAGTTTGAATTAAGCATTTGAACTTCCGGGTGCTCACTTGAACCAAAGCCAAACTCTGAACTTTTCAGGTTTCGCTGTCATTAATCAAAATTTCGAAGATCAATGGCACGTAATGAATCAAGCATAATAGCCGCCATCAATTGGGAGAGCGAGGAGCCGCACCGGGGGAGCCCCCAGACGCTGGGGTGGGTGAGAATCTGGCTGACTTTGAATATCAAGTGAGTGCCTCCATGATGACGATGTGGTGCTGAGAAGAGCTGACAGTGGGGAGGGGGGATCCTGCCATAGAGAAGGAGGGAGATGGACCCTGCCATGTCTTGACAGTCACAGAGCTCGAGATGCTTGGGGGAGGTGGCACGGGGCAGCCTCAATATCTTTGAGCCTCACAGGACCCTTCACATAAGCTCTCTACTCTTGCCCCCCACGCAGTAGGAAGGGCCTCCACCCAGCTAGTTCTTCCATCAGCAGAACCAGTTTCACCCCACATTGTCCACTTTCCCTGCAATGCACACAGCACCCACTCAGGCAACCTAACTCCCCCCCCAGGAACCCAGGCACCCCACCTTTGTTGCTGCAGAGCCCCTCCCATGCTCTGCTGGGCCACTGCTGCTGAGTACACACCCCTCGTGGCCCTGATGAGGAAGTATCCTCCTCTGGGGCTGTGCATTTGTCTAATTACTGAAGTTCTGCTTGATCTCACTCACCTGATCTTTGGTGTGTTCATCCATCCCACTATTGGGGGGGGGTCACTCCTTCCCTAAGGGATGAACAGACAGGAGCAGGGTTGTCGGTAGAGTGCCATTTTGTCCATTTAAAGACATTTGTACAAAGGCTTCAGAAATAAGAGCTAGAGAAAATTACTTACTAAGAGGTATTTAAAATATGCCATGACTCTCTTCTTGTGAGAGGTGTGCACAGATTTGTGCATGTCGTGCACACACAAGGTAAACCAGACGTTACCAGGGAACAGAACCCGACTTTGGCAAGTGTCTAACACACACCTGCACTCCACAGAGGTATACACGGAACACGAGAACCATAGAATACTAACATGTGTGTCGAAAAAAATATGGTCTCTGTTCAAACAGGTTTGAGAAATGCTTATTTTAACTAACAGAGACAGGAATATTTTAAATCATCATGTTTTTCTGTAGAGCCAATATTTCAAAGCAGTCCTTGGTAAATGTCAGTCTATGCATTAACTTTTGTGCTTAAAAAAATAAAGTAAAAAAGTAATAGAACACATTTGATCCTGTCCCATTTTCCTTCATTAAACAATATAGTTAGTTGGCATTCATAAAAAAAAAAAGTTAAAAAAAGTTGTTTTAAGGTGCCATAAGCATATTGTTTTTTTTCATGAGCAAAAGAGACAGATACAGCACTGCCAAGAGCACCTGAGGCATGATCCACCCCCAGCTTCAGCCAGCCCCAGATCATGGCAGACTCAGAAAGGGCTCTAGGCTTGAACTAGGAACCTTTCCATGTCGGTCATCCTCACAAAGCATCACATTTTAACATGATGCCACTGTCTGGCCCCACAAATCATTTTCTAATCCATTCTCCACCAGTTTCCCACAGCTCCCTTCCCCCACCACTTCTGAAATAAGAAAGACTTCATCCTTTCTCAGTACACTTTTCTCACTGGCAAACTTCAGACTCAAATGTGGCTTCCCAAAAGTGAAAAAGAATGGAGCAAGGACTCGGAGGACAGTGTTTGAGGAAAACACAATTGCTTTGGATACAGAGGCAGACACAAACTAGTGTTAGTTCATATTAGCACTTTTAAATTCATGTTTAGTTTAGAAATGCCAGTCTACTGATATTCTGAGTATGATCCATTACATTGCTTTTATTTCCAGAAAGTATATTGTAAAATTTCATGATTATAAACATTTCTAGGATATTATTCTAGAGAATTTCCCCACCCAAATAATGTTGAGTTCATGGATTTATCAGAGAGAGAGATAATACGGGTAATGATAAGCAACGTGGTAAAGAATTAAAACCATTTAAGTTTGGAAAGGTAAGTTTGATATGCTAGACCATACTGGGATCCACTCCTTGTCAGACAAAGACCATGAAAGTTCATTTATTTTAAAAAGATATCATTTCGTACAAGAGTGTTTAAACTTAACTTTAGGTAAACGTATGCATTTTATTTCATTTTTTTAATAATTAGTTTATTTAACTTTATTCATTTTAATTTGACCAGAGAGGAAAGGAGAGTGAGAGAAAAAGAGAGAGAAAGAGAGAGTGTGAGAAAGCAAGCCACCAGGTCTGAGACTTGAACTGCAGTCGGCCATGTGGGAGTTCAGTGCCCTTAACCATCACACCACTTGCCAGCCCAAACTTGTGTATTTTAAACTATTAAATTCCAAATAGACTGTGCTATCTGTTTGTATCCTTACTGCCACTGATTAAGCAGACTACTGAGGTCACAGCAGCATTGTCGTGGCTTACATAATGCAGTGGCCCAGGCATTATTAAGCTATTGAACATGTGTAGCACTAGATACTAAGAGCAAATACACAGCTCAGACATGATCCTTGTCCTCAGAGAACAGAGTGTTCATACAGTATAAAAAGTGGTTCATTGCAGTTTTTTGTTTGTTTTTAATTCATTTCTTTTTCATCTTAATTTTTATAAAGCAAAAATTGCAGAACTTTTTTAAACAGAGAACTTTACATTCTTTCATCTGGTAAATGTTTCTTCACTTTGTTCCTCCCACGCACCCTCTACCATCCACTCCCCTCCCTTAAAATCTCGGTTATCTACATTTATCCTCTCTACTATCATTATCTTCGGATCTTTCCATTTCTGCAATAGAGTGTAGACATTCGGTACATACTGAGTGAGGAAATACAGTGTGTGTCTTTCAAAGTCTGGCTCACTTCACTTAACATTCATTCAAATGTATCACATTTGATGTTGATTTGAAGAGAAACATCTTCCTTAGAAAATGTAAGCAAGTTACACTTAAATTTTAACTGATTTTTGAAGCATTTTATTTTAATCCATTGGCTGATACAAAATTATTTCAAATACAGTTTTACCTGGACAAGAAACAAGATGCTGAATGTAGGAGGTAGCATGCTGAGTTGCCTCCTGGGTTATTGTCACAATAGAGAAGTAGCCAGCAACAGGAAAATTCTTTACCCACGGCCCAAGGTGAGACTTCTGAAATAATCTCTTCCAGGAAAGAAGTTACTGTAACACAAAACCCAGACACTTTCCAAATTGATGAAAAGTGACAGGTTTATTCAAAAGTTCTTCTTTAGGCAACAGGCTAATCATAAAGAAAAACAAAGCTAGATGTCATGCGTCTTGACGATGTCGTGTAGAGGATTCTCCACTCGCCTGGTGTGTGGCATATATCCTATTGGGTAAAATCTCTTTACAATCTAAACGATGTCTAATGATTGAATGTATAAGCAATAATAATAAAAAGAAGTAGAAAAAATGTTTAAAAAGAAAATAAGCTGCAGTTGAATTTTAAAATATCCATGAACAACGAAACCATAAAATAATGAGGGATTAGGATAAATATTCAAGTTTGGGGTGAGGACAAAGCCTTATTAAGCAGGACAGCAAAGCCAGAAGCCACAAGGGCAGAGAATGGTAGATCCATGCACCCCATAAGGGCAGGGGCAGGACAGCACAAGGCTTGGCATGCAGGAGATATAGTGTCCCCCACAACCAAGGGGGATCCCCTCCAAGACCCTCAGCAGATACCTGCAACCACAGGTAGTGCACCATGGGTCGTACCAAACCCCCACACACTGTTTTCCTTATTTACATACCTATAGTAAGACTTAACTTAGAAGTTAGGTGCTGTAAGAGATGAACAACAACAAATAATGAAATAGAGAATGCTAACAACATGCTCAAATGAAAGCTACATGACTGTGGTTTCTCTCCTCTCTCTCAAAATATCTTACTGGACTGGACTGGACTCGCCTGTTTTCAGATCACAGTTGCCTGAAACCCTGGAGGGTGAAACCACAGATAAACAGGGGCTACTCTATTGATTTTCCATGGTCATGTGACATGTTACCACAAATTTAATGCCATAAAACAATACAAATATGACCTCACTGCTTTTGTGGGTCATAAATTCAGCACATTCCACTGGTGTCCTCTGCCTCAAAGAATCTCACAGGTGGGACGCAGGAATTGGCTGGCTGCATCCCCAGAGGTCTGCTGCTTGCCAGGTGCTGCCTCTGGCTGAGACGCTGGTGCTGCTGGGCACAAATGGAGCACCGCCATGTTGGTTCCCACCTTGGCACAGAGCAAGACCATCCTGGCCATGGTGGGCAGCCTGAGTCCTCCCCAGGTACAGCCGGCGCCTGGCAGTTCTCCACCCCCATCGCTGATTCCCATTGCCTTCCTTCTCTCACCAAGGGCCGTGATCTCCGATTTCAACCCAGAGAATTTTGGCATTCCCATGACCACAGGCCCTGAATCTCACCTGCAGTAAAACGGTGTGGGGAAGCTTTGGCTTGGATTTTCAACCTGACTACTACCAGCGCAACTCTGGTGAAGCTCTTACTACACTTGGTTCCCATTTATTTAAGAGTTAAATGTGGCCAGTGTGTTTCCTTTATTAAAAGGTTTTGAGGATTCCATAACATAGCATGTAGAAAGAACGTCTGGCCCATGTAGTTGCGCAGCTCAGTTTCTAAATAGCCAGCCATTATGGGTCTTGTTGCTGTTGTTTGTGTTAATATTTTAACCTGGTCCTGTACGTCAATTACACGGAAACCAAGTGTTCCTTACAAATGCTCTAACTTGGTCTCTGTCTCTGCTGTCTCTATTTCATGTCAGAGGAGAACAATTCTGAAAGCCCAAGTCTGTGCACCAATGCCCACGGGCGCTCCGAGATGCCGTTAAGCTCCACAGGGATTGTTAGCAGTGGTAAGAGCTGAAGCCTGGGAACACGCCACGGCATGTCGGTAACACCGCAGTTCGGAAACGACAAGAACAGAAATAAGTACACGTATCATGACTTCTATGTTACCGTGCAACATACATTTCGTAAACAGCCCTTATCCAAACTCTGTCACGGGGTCCTTATTAATGCAAATTAATTTCTGATAGTTTAGTTCACCACTGAATAGCTAATAAGGGTTTTAATATCCCGAGACAAAAAGAAAAAAAATTCACAAAAATGTGGGTTCATTCAAATGACTAAAATATATTGTCATTAATTCTGATAGAAATGATTTCCAGTGGGCTGAATCCGGGGAAATGGCTGATTAAGTAGGAGAAACAACAGCAAAAACATATGCCTAAGTCGATGTGTTACGAGAATTGACACAGAGGGAAAATGCAGAGAGAACAGGTTTATTGTCCCAAGACAGGACTTGATCTTCATTGTCAGGTCAGACTCTCTCGGTCCAGGAGCGTAGGGCAGAGGGTCAGCCAGGACAGCGGCACCCGCCTCCGACTCCACCTTCTGTGGAGTGACCGACATGACCACGCTAGGACTGCCTACTGGGCGCCTGCCATGGACTAACAGTTCCAAGCATGTTACGTACAAACTCGCGTTTTTCCCAACTGTCCTTTTTCTTTTGTTTTGTTTTATTTATTTTTTTTGAATAAGTGCCATTTATTTATTAGAGCAGTTTTAGGTTCACAGCAAAATTGAGCAGAAGGTACAGAGATTTTCCATCTACTCCCTCCCTGAGAGCACACGCTTCCCCACTACTCATGTCCCGTGCTGGAGAGCATGTTGGTTACAGTGAGCCTACAGAGGCACGCCTTCATTACCCACGGTCCTCTGTGCCTTACGGCGGTGGGGGTGTACGTTCTTTTTTTCTCTCTTTCTTAGAGAGATTTTTGCTGTAGGTGTGTGCATCTCCGGAGGGAGGGTGGAAAATCACTCTCCAGGGTGGATAGCCATGCCACAATCCCTTCTCCTCCCTTCCCCTCTCAGGATTTTGGGCATGTATGCACATGCCATCTGGTGTGAGTTTTAAGCCACCAGGTCTAGGACTCGAACCACAGTCGACTCTGTGAAGTACAGTGAAGGGACCATTATGCCATCTGCTGGTCCTGGTGTGGTACGTTCTGTGGGCGTGTCTAAATGTGTAATGACATGTATCTGTCACTGCACTTTCATATGGAGTAGTGTCACAGATATGAAAGGCTCCCCCTCCCCAAACCCAGACAGCCACTGATCCTTTCACTGTCTTTATCGTTTTGTCTTTTCTAGAATGTCCTGTAGTTGGAATCATATATTGCTTTTTTAGAATGGCTCTTTTCACTTTTAATATGTATTTAATGTCCCTTCGTGTCTTTTAATGTCTTGATAGCTTCTTTTTTTTTTTTTTTTTAATTTTGCTAGAGGGCATGAGTGCTTATGAGAGAGAGAGAGTGAGGGAACATGAGGGATGGTCACATTGTCATCCCTTCTCCTTCTTCCTTTTGGGATTTGGGGCACATATCCACCTGTGTCCAGCCTGCTTTTCAAGCTTCAGTTTCCTTGTAGTTGGCCATGTGGGATCCACCATAACCACCATGCCACTGGCTGGGCTGACAATAGTTTTTATCACTGAATAATATTCCATTGTATAGATGTACCACAGTTTATTAATCCACCCACTGATTAATACTGAAGGACATCTTGGTTGTTTCTAGTTAGGGCAATTATAAGTGAAGATACAATAAATATTTGTGTGTGGGTTTTTGTATGTACATAAGTTTTAAGAATTGGGAAGATACCAAGCATTGCTGGGTCACGTGGGAAGACTATGTGGATTGTGTAAGAAGTTGCCAGTCTGTCTTCTGCTGTGGCTGCATCATTTTGCATTCCCACCGGCAATGGCAGTATCTAAGGCTCCCCACCCTTGCCAGCATTTGGTGGTGTTAGAGTTTGGGATATGGCCATGCGGACAGGTGCGTAGGGCTGTCTTTTGTCTGAATTGTAAACTGTTTGTTGTTGTTTACTGCATGGCCACAAGGCCTTGTCCTTCTAAAGTTTTATTTAAAAAAATCATTTTATGTATTTATGGGTAGGGTACAAAGTATTGTTTGCTACGTGTATACATTGTTAAATGATTAAATCACAGAATTAAAGTATCCATCACCTCGATTATTTCTCATTTATTTGTGGTGAAAACATGTAAGACCCCCTCTTTTAGTATCTGGTACAGTACTGCTATACCTTCCCCAGGCTATGCAATGGGCCACCAGACCTGACTCTTTCCTGGCAAAACCTGGCTCTTTGATTAACATGTTTCCTGTCCCCACACACCTTCCTCCCCAAGCCTCTGGAAACCACTGTTCTGTTTTCCACTTCTGTAAATCAGCTATTGTAAAAATTCCACTTTAAGGGGCTGGCAGATGGTGCGGTGGTTAAGGTGCTGGACTCTCTCATGGCCAACCGCAGTTCAAGTCCTGTACTCGTCATCTCTCTCTCTCTCTCTCGCTCTCTCTCTCTCTCTCGCTCTCTCTCTCTCTCTCGCTCTCTCTCTCTCTCTCGCTCTCTCTCTCTCTCTCGCTCTCTCTCTCTCTCTCGCTCTCTCTCTCTCTCTCTATATATATATATATATAAAAATATATATACATATATATGTACACACACACATATAAATCTTTGGTGAGCACATGTGCCCTGTAGCAAATTAAAAGAATAATAATAATAAGTAAAATTTACTTTAAATTTCCACATGTAAGTGTAGTACAGTGCTTGTCTCTCTGCACCTGGCTTTACTTAACGTAATGTCCTTGTTGTTGCAAATGGCAGAAGCCGCTGCTTTGTTATGGCTGGATACTGTTCTGTTGTGCATGCAGACCACCTTGTGTTTATCCACTCACCTGTCAACAGACACTCAGGTGGCTTCGGTGTCTTGGTTTTTATCAAGAATGTTGCCGTGAACGTGCAGGGCAGACGCACCAGCACATTCATTTCACTTCCTGTGAGTGTACACCCAGAAGTGGAATTCCAGGATATGGAAATTGTATTTTCAGTTTTTTTAGGAACCCCCATACCACTTTCCAAAACGGCTGTGCTATTTAACAATGCCACCCACAGCATGCAAGCGTTCCCTTTCCTCCCGTTCTCTCCAACACTTGGGAGCTTTCTTCCTTTTGATATTAGCCAATCTAACAGGTGTGAGGGATATCTCACTGTGGTTTCGACTTGAATTCCTGCAATTATTAGAGATGTTGAACATTTTTTCCTGTTTCTTGGCCATTTGTATGTCTTCTTTTGAGAAATGTCTATTTGGGACCTTTGCCTATTTTTTAAAGTTTACTTATTTCTTCCATCAGAGAGAGAGAGACAGAGAAAGAGAGAAAGAAAGTTTGAGAGACAGGCACCTTCAACAGCATCTCCAGTTGTAATTCACTCCTTGTCTCAGCCTGCCTGGATGACAGGCATAAACACTCACCCGGCATGCACAGGATGGTCCCAGGACTTGAACTCAGGACCTTTCTCATATGAGTCTAGTCATGTTACCACTAGGTCATTCCCTGGCTTTTCCCATTTTTTTTTTTGGAGAGATTTTTCCCTGTAGGGCGCATGCGCTCGCTAGACAGACAGAGACATGGAGACAGAAAGCGAGAAATCACCCCCCAGGGGGGATGGTCACGCCGCAATCCCTTCTCCTCCATTCTCCTCTCGGGATCTTGGGCACGCACGCACATGCGCCCGGCGTGAGTTTTAAGCCACCGGGTCCGGGACACGAACCGCGGTCGACTACGTGGGAGTCCAGCGACATAGCCATTACGCTAACTGCTGGTTCCTGCTTTTCCCATTTTTAATAGGGTTTTTTTGTTATTAAGCAATATGAGTCCCTTCTATATTTTGTATATTAGTCTCTTCCCCAATGTATGATTTGCAAATATTTTCTCCCAGTTATGGGTTGTCTTTCTATTCTGCTAATTGTTTTATCTACTATGCAGAAGGTTTTTGGTTTGATGCAATCCCACTTGCCTAATTTTTTTATTTGTTGTCTTTGCTTTTGGGGTCATATCCAAGAAATCAATACTCAAATCAATGCCATGGAGCTTGTCTCCTAAGTTTTCTTTTAGTAATCTGATAGATTCAGGTCACACACTCAAGGCTTCAGCCCATTTCGAGTTGACTCTTATGTAAGGAGTAGAACAAGGGTCCATCTTCATTCTTCTGCGTGTGGATATCCAGTTTTCTCAACACCATTTATTGAAGAAATTGTCTTTTTCCCTTTGTATGTTCTTGGCCCTTCTGTCAAAAATGTGAATTTATCTCTGGCTTCTATTATTCCATCAGATGATGTGTATGTTTTTATGCCAATACCATGTTGTTTTGATTAGTATAGCTTTGTGATATATTTCAAAATCTTGTACTTTCAGCTTTGTTCTTTTTTGCTCAAGAATGCTTTGCTTTGGATACTCAGGGTCTTTTGTAGTTCCATGCAATTAATGGAACCATTTAATGGAAAAGCATTTGAAAAAAGTCAAAGGCTTTTAAATTTTGTCATTGTTATTAAAGCTCATCAAATTAAGTAGAGGTGGAATATTCCTCAACACAATAACTGTCATGTATGACTAGCCCATAGCTAACTTTATACGCAATGGTCAAAAGCTGAAAGCATTTCCTCTAAGATCAGGAATACAACAAGGATGCCACGCTCACCGTTTCTGTTCAACTTAGTCCAGCAAGGGCAATTAGTCAAGAAAAGAAGTAAAAGGCATCCAAGTAGAAAAGAAAGGAAAAAATGTCAGTTTGCTGCTGACATGTGTAGAAAATCCTAAAGACTCCACCAAAACAAAGAAATAAAGAAAAAACTGCACAATTGACTTAGAAAGATTAGTAGCATTTCTGTATACTGATAATAAACTACCTCAAAAAAATAATAAAAGAAGCCAATTCCATTTATAATTGCATCAAAAAAAACATTGGGTCTATAATTTAAAATTCCACTTGTTCATCCCTGTTATTTAGGGAAGTGACTGACTTTTTAATGTCAATTTGTATCATGCAAACTTACTGTAATTCCCCTCTAGTTCAAAAAGATTTTGGTTGATTCCTTTGCATTTTTTTCAAAGACAATCATGTCTGCAAACAAAGACAGTTTTAGTTCTTCCTTCCCAATCACTACACTTTTTCTTTCTTCCTTTATTTCCTTTCTTTCTTCTTTCTTTTCTTCTTACTACACTAGCTGCAACTTTCAGTATGGTATTAAAAAGGAGTAGTGAGAGGGAACATAATTGCCTTGTTCATGATCTTAAGGGGAAAGTGTTGAATTTATCATCATTAAGTGTGATATCCTCTTTAATACATTTTTTGCTCTTTATCAAGTTAAAAAAAAATTCTGCATTTTCCTAATTTACTGAGAGTTTTTATCATGAATGAGTGTTGATTTTTGTTCAATGCTGTTTCTGCATAATTGATATAATCATGTGATTTTCCTCCTTTAACCTACTGATGTGACCGATTTTACCAATTGTTTGCAAATGTTGAGCCAGCCTTACATATCTGGGATAAAGACCACTTAGTTGTGATATATAGTTCTTTTCACACATTGCTGAATTTGATGTGCTATATTTTGTTGAGGGTTTGGCATCTATATTGATGAGAGATATTGGTCTGTTGCTTTCTTTCCCTGTAATATTTTTGTCTAGTTTTCATATTAGATTACTTTCGAAAGTATTTCTCATCTTTGCTCTTATATAATAATGTGTTTCTCCCCAGCTTCTTTTTAAATTTTTTGTTTATGTTTCATTTTCTGCAGTTTGAGTATAACTGCCTACACGTAGCTATGGGGGCCCTTATACTTCTTCAAGTTCTCTAAGCTTCCTGAGTCAGTGGTTTACTATTTTGCATTAATTTAGGGACATTTTCAGTCATTACTGCTTCAATATGATATGTCTTCTTCTCTTTATTCTTCTTCTGGTATTTCTATTATACATATATCACACCTTTCATAGTTGCCGCACAGTACTTGGAGATTCTGTTCTGTATGTTTGTTGTTTTCAGTCTTTTTTCTCTTTGCTTTTCTATTCTGGTTGCTCTTCTGACACATCCATATGCTCAGATATTCTTTCTTTCATCCATGTCTCATCTACTACTGAGCCATCAAAATAATTCTTCATTTTGTTACTGTTTTTGTCTCTAACATTTCTTTTTTATTCTTTTCTAGGATCTCCATCTCTCTACTTATACTTCCCATCTTATCTTACATGCAATATAATTCATCTACTGAAGCTTTTATCATGTTAATCACTGTTCTTTTAAAAAAAATTTTGGAGAGGTTTTTGCTATAGGGCATGTGAGCTTTCCAGAAGGATGGAGAGAGATAGAGAGACAGAAAGCGAGAAATTACCCCTCAGGGGGATGGCCACACCACAATCCCTTCTCCTCCATTCTCCTCTCAGGACCTTGGGCAAGCATGCACACACACTTGATATGAGTTTAAGCTACCAGATCCAGGACTCGAACCACAGTCGACCACATGGGAGTCAAGCAACATAACCATTATGCCATCTGCTGGTCCCAGTTGTTTTAAATTTCTGATCTGATAATTCCAACATCCCTTCCCTTTCTGAGTCTGATTCTAATGTTAGCTTCATCTTTTTTAACTTTGTTTTTGTTTTGGTTTGATTTAGCTTGTTTTTTGGGGGGTTATTTTTGCCTTTTAGTATGCCTTGTAATTATTTTTTCTTGATCACCAGACATTCTGCATTAGGTCAAAGTAACTATGGTGAATAGGCTTTTAGTAATGTGAAGGTGTGGCGGCTAGAAACCATTCTATAACCCTGTAGTCCGGTCTCACTGTTTAGAGACCCATGTGTCTGGATTCTAAACTTCATGAAAGTTGTTCATTTTCTCCTTCCCCCTTGGGGGAATATCATGGTTAAAGAGGGTTAGTTGGGTATTTTCCTTTTCCTACGTAGAAGGAAGAGTAGGAAGAGACATTTCCCTTCCAGAAGGTTGGTTAAGCTCTGGGGAAAAAGAATAATTTAGGCTCTTGTAAAATAGTTCATCCTGAGGGCGGACTTTGTTAAGAAGAACAGAAAGCACTGGCATATTTCAAAATGGCCACTTTCCCCCTATCCTGCTGGAAGCATGGGGAAATATTTCTGTGATAATTATTGTGTGAACCTGACCAAGCTCCTGGAGATAAAACTTAAAAAATGTGGGGGCTTCTCTATGACTCCTTGAAGTTTAACTCTCAGACTCATCTACCCTGAGCCTCCAGAAATTCTTTAATTACATTTTAGGTTTCTTTACATTGGCTCTTGTTTCCACAGAAGTTCGTACTCCAGTAATTTGTTAATCTCTGTATTTGTTTGTCTGTCTCTCCTATTTAGGGACAGATAGTTTGCCCTGTGACCTCACTTCTCACAAAGATCCAAGAAGTTGTAAGTGTCCATTTTTTTTAGCATTTTACTTGATGTCAGGGTAGAGTAATGACTTCCAAGCTCTTTACATGCTAGACCTAAAACTGGAATATATTTCCAACTCCCAATCATCCTGTGAAGGATACATTTTCATCCTCATATTTTAAATGAGTAAATTGAGGTTTGGAATGTCAAATGACTTGCACAAGGAAATAAAAGATTATAAGAACTATTCTAACCCAAGTGTCTTCCATATGTTTGAGGGGAGCTACAGGAGACAGAGATCGGACATTGCTGAGACTCTAGGAGGTATGCCAAAGCTCTAAGGAGGACATGTCAATAACAAAAGCCTGACTTCTTTTGTAGGAATTGACATACTAACCCTAAAATTCCTATGGAAATGCGGAGAGCCACGCATATCTAAATCAATGCTAAGAAAAGGAACAGTTAGATAACTCACAACTTCCTAATTTCAAAACCTATAACAAAGGAACCATAAGCAAGACAGAATGGTACCAGGCATAAAGATAGACACAGAGCCAATGGAATAAAAGATAAAATCTAGAAATAAACCCTTTCACTTACAATAGATAAATTTCCCAGAAAAGTGCTAATAGGAAAAAGCAATGAATCAGATTGCACCAAAATTTTAAACTATTGTGCATCAAACAATGCCATCATGTAATTAAAAAATCAACCCATAAATTCAGAGAAAATATTTTTCTAATGATATATCCAATAAAGGACTTGTATCACGAATATATTTTACAACACAATGATAAGAATAACCTAGTTATAAATTGGGCAAAGGATTAGAGCAGATATTTCTCTAAAAATATGCAAAGGGAAACACATACACACATACACAGGAAGAGGTTCGGTGCCATTATTTTTATGGAGATGCAAATCAAAACCACAATAAGATATCACAACACATCTTTGAGAATGGCTATAATCAACAAGACAGCCCATAATAAACAGTAAATAGTAAGGGGTATGGAGAAATCAGAAAGAACCCGAATGTCCTTCAACTAATGAATGGAAAAACAAAACGTGGTATGTCCATATAATGAAATACTATTTGGTAATTTTTAAAAAGTGAAGTACTGATACATGTTAAAATAAGGATAAACCTCGAACATTTAGGCATAAAAAAAATCAGTCACAAAAGATCAAATATTATGGTATCATTTATATGAACTGCCCAGAATAGACAAATCCATAAAGACACAAGTAAATTAATGACTCTGGGACTAGAGTTGGAAGTTGAGGCCAATGGGGGGGGGGGGGTTGGAAGTGACCCTGAAAGGTACAGAGTTTCTTTTGGAGAAGATAAAAACATGTTCTAAGATTACATTACCATCATTGTTACACAACTCTATAAATACTCTATAAAGGCACTGAATCAAAGACTTCAAATGGGAGATTTTATGGTACACAATTATATCTCAATAAAACTGTTAAGAAAAGTGTTCAGATACTGAAAGGAAGTTTCTAAAAATGAACTGTCTTCTTATAGATAAGGCACTTTTATCAAGTTTACTACATTATGCTTCTCCAGGGCTAGGTTTGGTGTCTCTGCTCAGGAGTTGGACAGTAAAACATATTTCTCTGTAGCCTCTACAACCTTATGTGGGTCCTATATAAATTCCCAAGTAAAGTCTATTTATATCTGTGTAACTTAAGGGAAAGGAGTGGAGCTTCCTTATAATACTTCAAATACCAATGTTTAAATGTTTCTCCAAACAGTCTGACAAAAATAGTAGGATTTCAGTAGCTAACTCAGGTTTTGTCCATTCAGGACAGTAACGTTAGGTACAGAAACATCCCAGGCTATATTTCCCCCCCCAAAAAAATGCATTCAAAATGGCTTGTGAAATGTATGTTAAATAAGTCTTTTTCACTATGTTGAAAGTTTAAGTGATTTAATAAAAATAGAATCCAACATTTTACAACTTGAACAAGCTTTCAAACGCCACATTACTGAACTCCATTCTTTCCATGAGGAATCATCTGACAGTTCAGCGTGAGACAGACTCACCTCCTACATAATTCCGGAAGAATTGTGTGGGATGTGAGCTTGGCCCTGTAACCTGGAAAGGCCATGAAAGCTTAATTAATTTTCAGAAAACAAAGTGACTTGCATGGTCTAATTAGCCTACATTTCTTAAACAAACCCTAAACAAAGCTAGGTGATACAGTTTTATGCAAACAAACAATAAAATCTAATCATTCCCTACATTTAAACACCACCATTATTATAGTTGCTCAACCTTTTTTAACTCTCCATTGCTTGGAATAATAATAACCTGTTAGAACTTTGAAATGAAAATCTTTCCACTTGACAAATGCTGATGTTTTTAAGTATTTCAAAAGCCAATGTCAAACAGGCTTCCTTTGAATTTTCATCTTGGCCTGTGCAGGAGCATTAGTGAAGTTTTAACTGGAGCAAAGGGCCCGAGATTAGCCCCTCCTCCATAACTCCCCAATGTCAATCAGTAGGGGGAGCTCTCCTATTACGTAAGTGACCACAAACAAAGCACAGAAGCATTTTTATTGACTCCTGGGGACAATGGTGGAGATTTTTTTAAATGATTGTTATAACCTGAAGAATATGAGCACAATGATTTGTTCAGTGTCGGAGATGTACCTCATTCGGCCTCAAGAACATATTTCCTAAAACAGCCTTGCAAATTAATGAGGGTGTAAAAGTTGCAGGCCTGTAGAAAATTACCCCATTCCAAGTACCTATCACTTGTAGTGGAATCAAACTTAATTGCATCAGAATTTTAATGGTCATTATGTGCTCCATAATCTCCTAGATATGAGGAAATGTTTGGAAAGGTTAGAAAAAATAAAAGATTCCAATAGATATTTAGACTTTGAGAAAGATGGCTTTAAGCTATAAATTATAAAATAGGATGTACAAAACGAAAAGAGATTCAGAAAGTATTAGGCTCTTGAAAACACTTTGAGATCTTGTAGTTAATAAATGTCATGTTAAGTACATGAACGGTATACCTGGGAAGCTTTTCATGTAATTCACTAAAATAATTTTTGCATAAGTAGACAGAGTCTTGTGTGATCCCTCATTGGAAATTTTGAGTTACAGTTAGTATTTTTATATATGCACGTAGCATGTGTGGTAAGCTGAAGACCACAAAATAAAGCTTAGAGCTAGCAAGAGGCAGTAAAGAAAGAAGCCTGTATCTCCGTATAAATACATCCTCCAATGTCATATTGCTAAGTGCAGTGGAAATTGTTAACTACCCAGGTTTGCTCCTTCTCTCTCTGTCAATAATAGAGCAACCAATTATTAACTGTGGACTTGACTCTTCAGAGAGAAAACTACAATTCCTCATCTTCATTGTAACTATTGGAAGATAGGTGCATAATTTCAAGTCAATACCATAAAAAGGGGCAGGAAGACCAGTTGCTGGCATGGAGGTTAGGGTGACTGCATCCCACATAGCTAACTGCATGGTTCAAGTTTGAGTCCTGGACTTGGTGGCCTAAAATGAGAAATAGAGAGTAAGGGACAGCAGTATGACCATCTCCCATGGGAGTGTTTCCTCACTTTCCCTCCCCCTCTTCACTCTCTGTCTCTTTCCTGTGAGCACACATACCCTCAAGCAAATTTAAAAACAAAAACAAACAAAAAATGGAAAGAATACGAATAGTAGTGGTTCCAGTGAGAAAATGGAACTTGCTCTTACCCACTGATTGGGAGGTAGATTTGTCACCTAGGAGACATGGAGAGAACATGCTGGGAGAGAAACCATAAAGTAGAAAGAGCTGGAACCCCTTGCGACTTTGCAGGATAGAACCTCCACACCAGCTTAGGCCTCTGTGTGAGGAAAGGATGTCTCTCTAAGTTGTTTAGGCTACTGTTGTATTTCTCCATAATTTACCTGCATTGTATACTAATAATATTATAGGGGACCTAAAATAATATCTGAACCCTTGTTATTTTACATTGTGGAATTGCATATGTGCTTAGAAAGTGTTTGTTCTAATATCAAGAATTTATAGTGAAACATTATCTGGTAAGCCAATCTTCACAATTAGTAGGAAGAAAGAAGGAAGGGGGGGAGGAAGAAAGGAAATGTAATTGCACCAGAAGGAAGTAAACATGCAGAAGATGTTCAGTAACATCCCAAATCTCCCCAATCCCTCCCACAGAACACTGGAGAAACATGGAAGAACATCAAGAGGATGAGAGGTAGCCTTTTAGACACTGTATTCATCAATGGGTTTTTGTTTCCTTTAAGAAAAAAGATGTACCCTTAGACTACCAATACATCTCTTCAGTTCTTACAAATTCACAAAACAGCAGGGCATTCGATGAAAATTAATATTTGCCCCATGGATCCATAATTACTGTATTTCATCAGACTCCAAATAAGCTGAGGTTGGCCTCACTAGCTCTCCCTTCAGTGCCTGCGCTCCAAGATGAACCAGCAGTGACAGCAGGGGTTGGAGGGGAAAGTAAGAGGACGTGCTCCACACCCAAACTACATGTGGCCGTGCGCGAGTCTCCTCGAAATTCGATGAGCCACAGTAAATCATTTACTAAGGTGTCCTTCGACCTCAGGTATCAGGATAGTTTTATGGATTTTAACTCAGTACTGTGAGTACCACACCAGGTGACTTGTCCAGCTAGAATCAGTTCCACTGGGATACAGCAAAGCAGTCTCCTGATGAGAGATCTGGACTCAGCTCACCATGCACACACAGCTGTGTCTTCATGGCAGCAGAGGTTTAAAGCAACAGCCCAGAAGGACCATGCGCTTGCTGGTCAAGATAAGAGTGTGTCAGGAGCATGTAGCTTATCGTGTCAAGACAAAATATACCAACTTCCTACTTAGAATCCAGCAGAACCGAGACTACACTATTAAGGCATTTTGAAAATGTAGGGATGTTCATTGTTGGGAAAGGACAGAGGCTGAAGACCCCATTCCCAGGAGGAAATTCATGTTCCACGAGAACTGGGACAGTGACATGTAACTCTCCAGCCCAATGTTCTAACATGTCACGTCTTCCAAAAAACGCCCACTCTGTTCTATAAATGGATGCATCCTGGCTGAAGAGAGCTTCACTAACTTTGAAGATTTGAAAGGCATACAAAATCTAGGGAAACAAATCGTGACCAGTGAAAGTCCAACAGGCTCTGCAAGGCTGTTGTATCACAGAGCTGGCTGACTTTCATGATTGGAGGATAGTATTAGGAAACTGACTGAGCAAGGTTCTTAAAATAAAGACGACTCGTTGGATCAGAACAGCATTGGCTCAGTCTGAGGAGATGTAGAAACCAGAAAATAAGGTCAAAGCCTTATTGTCGTGATAAAGCAGGCTGACCAAGGAGAACTCAGCTGGTTCCTGGGCTGATCGGGTTCACAGTTTTCTCTCAACGCAGTTTTGTCTTTTTCTTTTATGTGATGAATAAAGACATCAGGAAATTTTCAGAAAACAAGCCACCAGGAGCTCTGTAGCAGGAGAAATTGGGAGTAAACCTGACATCTTGCCTTGGACACCTGGAGTAGGACCTCAACACAGATACCAATTTCCTCTAGCATGCTGACATAGCTCCATTTCATTTCGAGGTATGAGGACTCCATCCTAGGAGAACAGAAAAGGGGCATGCCCTGTTGACCCACCCACAGGTATAGCTTTTGGCAGTTCTCTGATCTGGCACAGCCAGGGTTTAAATGGTGCAGTGTTCAGGTGTTGGGCACTGCATGTGTCTGACATGAAGAGTTCTCCTGTACACCTGTTGGCTATGGTTATTATTATTATTGTTGCTGCTCCTGTTATTACTTAAAAATAGTAAATTCTGTTTAAAAGTTCTGGTGATCCTGGGATAAGGAGTGTCTATAGTGGAGCTTTTATTCATTGGACACAATATAAATTATCATTAGCATTAAACTACAAGTAAATCCCACCTAGTCCTTTCACTTTTCTTCACATACTCTGTAACTATTGGTCA
The DNA here is from genome assembly GCF_000334495.1 of Tupaia belangeri chinensis. Classification (NCBI taxonomy): domain Eukaryota; kingdom Metazoa; phylum Chordata; class Mammalia; order Scandentia; family Tupaiidae; genus Tupaia; species Tupaia belangeri. The sequence continues at coordinate 696,491 of NW_006205449.1, forward strand.
ACAATTCTTAGAAAGACCATGGAGGGTTTCTGTACCATTTTAAAGGCACCACCTGCACAGTTGGCCCCACCTTTCCCTGAGCCTCCTCTGGTCCTTAGGGGAGTTCTCTCACCACACCATGAGGCCCCTGGGCAGACCTCTCCCGACACCGAGGCGTTCCTCACAAGCACTTGGGGCAGATTAGTTTTCGACGTGAAGGTGGACGCATTGCTGGCTGAGTGAAGTGCTTGTGACTGAGTGTGTGTTGCTGTTGTTTACACTAATAAAATATAACTAAGGCTCCAACCTCAGAATTTACCTCTCAGAGCAGGATGTGACGCATCAGTGGCTGTCTGGGGAAGAGGAAAAGGGCAGCCCATTCTTCCCTGAGGTTTGGCTGCTCCTTCTGTGCACAAGTCGTTTTTCTTCTATTAGAATGTCACTATTTTTTTCTTCAATTATCTCACAAGAACTTTTCTCATTAAAGTCTAGATCAAAAGAAAAAAATTAGGCAGTTTATTGTTTTGCTTAGCCATCCTGTGTCTTACTTGCCTATCGAGTTTTAAAAGTTTAGTCTTTTAGGTGTAGCAAAATTAAATAGATTTGTTTCAGAATTTTCCAAAGTTAAAGTTTTGGGAGAAGAAGTAAAATAAGGCAGGTTTTTTATCATAAAAATTCATTTTTCTTTTTTCCTTTTTGTTTTTTGAAAATTATGAGAAATACTTTCATAATTCCACATTGCCAGAAACATCTATCAAACTGGATAAGAAGGAAAATATTGTCCGCCCTCGATATTAAATTCTACAGGTGTGTTCAACATTTGTCTGCTGGGCAGATAAAGCTCGCAGTCTTCTAGAGAATTCTAGACCTGTCAAAAAATGGTTACAGTGAAAAACATGTTTTTCCAGGAAGGAGAAATACGCTAATGCCAAATCAATTGCATCCATTTCAATTCCAGTCAAGCAGGGAAGGAAACCCCTATCTGAAATCCAGACCCATGTTTGCTACTCCTCATTCTTAATTATCTGTACAATATGGCAACGTCTAGCTCCCCTTTGCCTGGGATATCTAACTTCAGACTAACTTTCAAAAGCAGCGACCCTTAGCAAGGACGTGGTGCTATGGGACAACTCACAGGCACATGTGCTGTGATTAGAGCCGGGAAGCACTGGAGAACCACACCTAGGGGGCTCTGAAAAGAAGTGTTAGTCAGCCAGGAGGGCCTCAGTCAAAGTAGGATACCACGACCAAAAAAAAAAAAAAAAAAAAAAAAATTATTTA
>NW_006205449.1:697855-707092 GCF_000334495.1 Tupaia belangeri chinensis
AGAAAAAAAAAAAAAAAAAAAAAAAAAAAAAAAAAAAAAAAACCCACCACAAAAAAAAAAAAAAAAAAAAAAAAAATTGTTAAATGGCACCCTCCATGACTTAATCAAGTCTCCATGTACACGAAGTCATCTTTCTGTTGTGTAAAACCACCAGACATCTCACCCGTCTTAGAGAGAGATGCAAATGCAGTCTGTAAAAGACCATGTCAAACTCACCCCTCTGGTTCCAAGGAGACCCTGTGGGAGGGACTGGGTCCAACCCCTCTACACGTGGAGCCCTAGCACGCCTCTTCCCCAGCGCTGGGGAAGAGCAGTCCTCCTAGATGGATACCCTGAGCCATGTCAAAAGGAGACACACCATGCAGAGGGGAGAAACTGACCAACGTCTGAGGCATAAAGTCAGAAATTTGGGACACAGGAAGAGAGTTAAATTATGTGTTGAATTTTGGACAGCATTGTCCAAAGGGGCCAAAGGGACAGTGAGGAGACATGTGATGTGGTATTCTCACCTTGAAGGTCAGAGGGACCCTGCAGGCAGGATGAGAAGGAGCCCACACAGTACATATGCATCCCCTCATGCCACTAGCCTGGTTCCCGGCACCTCATGCTTGCCAATATGATTATAGCTTCCATTTTCACAGCCTACATGTTGCTCTCCTATACTTTTCCACAGATAGTTTTTGGTTGTTGTGTTGAGAGGTGGGCTGTATCTTACACCATGCTTTGGGAGTTTCCCAGTTCAACTCTGCTCCCACATGAGAATGCAGCGTTAGCAAGGCTCATAAGAGCCTCTGTCTACATCAGGAGGTGAGAACAGAGGCATGCTCCACAGCCATCGGGGGCCAGGTCCTGAGGAAGAAGCATCCCCTACTGTTGCATGACCTTGAATAGGCTGTTTGAGCTCTGTGGACCCCAGTGATCTCAATAGTAAATAAGGAGATTGAACTAATGACATCTTGACCTTTAAAAAGACAATGGTCACCTGTTATTCCTGTCAGATTTAATACTGGAAAAACTATAAAGCTAGTGGATTCCATTATTCACACTTCAGATTCAACTTCTTTTTAAGTTTATGTATTTATTTCTTCCATGAGAGAGACACACAGAAAGAGAGAGAGATTGCACCCCTGACAGATACTTACCCCATAACCAACCCTCGTCTCAGCCAGCCAGGATCACGGGCATGTACATCTGTGTGTGCCCAGCGTGCACAGAGCCCATGGGACATGAACCAGGAACCTTCTCATGTGGGTCTGGTTGCATTATCTCTGCACCAATTGCCTCATGATTCAACTTGGGCTCCTTGAAGAACATCCTTGGTGGTCCACAAGTTCACTGTCATGGTACGTCAGGGAGCTGTTCCCCAGAGTCAGCAGAAGCATCTTCTCTGAAAGGACAATTGATAGTGCTTGACCACTGTTCTCACTCTATAGTGATGAAAAGTCGAGAAAGAGACAAAACGAAAAACTCATGAATTGATGGAGAAGAGGGAATGGACACTTCAGACCCTCACTGCCAGGCCACCTGTGCATTTCTGTCTGAGGCTGGGGTTTCTCAGGACCCCTCAGCTGGGCTGCTCTGTCTTTAAAGTCCACTCTGTCATTGGCAATAGGGTTCCTACCGGCCAAGAGATCGCTAAGGAGGACCCTTACCACATGGATGCCCCATAACACGCTTTAAGACATGCAAGATGCTTAGCAGTAAAATGGGGACTTTACAAATATAAGATTAATAAAAATAAATTTTTGAAAATGGAGTTACTTTTCTATACTACCTGAAGAGTAGGTAAACATCCACTTATGTGATAAATACTTGCTTTTTCCAGTCATAATTGACCAAATAGTCTTTAACTTGAACAATTTCCTGTTGTACTGTGGACAAATACTGGTAAATTCATCAGCTAGCAGGTTCTAAGTAAGACTTGGAAGCTCGTATTTGTGGGGACTAGACTGAAGTGCTGTCCGCACCTCAGCACAGTGCGGGTCTCCCTCCTTTCTCCTCTCTCTGCTTCCCGCCTGAGGAATATCTGGGGTCCAGTTACCACACAATGGACAGTGTTGCTCCCTCATGTCCCACCACACTCAGCATGTAAGCCAGGGTTGGGATGTTGTTGATGATTTATTGTATGAAAAATGTAAATGATCTGGATGGCAGATGTTTTATATTTTCTGACCATTCATTTTCAGTGGGGATGTAATTAAAATTTATGAAGTGTATCTGCTGAATTGCATTGGCAATTGATGATCTCCTCCAGGGCTGTCTATCTGCAGATGATGAGTAATTGTGGACAGTGACATGTGATGACAAGGGCACGATGTGATGCTCTTGCCAGAGTCAAACTACCTGTGCAAAGGATGGAATCCCATTGCCCTAAACTGCGGCTCTCAGGCCTACCTAACCCACACCATTGAGAAAGGTAGGGACAGTGTCTGGTTTTGCCTTTGCAGAGTGTAAACTCTATATGGGGCATCTGAGTTTCTCATTCTCCCCAAGGACTTTCTTCTGAAGGGCATGTTATAGGTCCACACTGGGGATCCAAGAATATAATGAGATACTTCAGAGAAACCCACAAAACTAACTTTGGCAAATTCCCAATATCATCAAGGGAGCCATGTTATTTAGATTTGCATACAATTATTCTTGGGGTCAAAGCTACCATGACAGGATCAAGTGGAAAGTGTAGCTGAACCCCGTGTGGATGTGCCTCCCCTCCACCTGCCATGTGGATGCTGATCCTGTCTACATGCTGGTCTCCTCACCAAATATGAGCTCCTGAGCTCACATGCCTGGTCTTTGGTTTTGTGTGTCTTAACCCCAGCACATATCCTGGAGCCATGCCTGTACTCACATCATCCTTGCACTTGACTGACTGTGTTGAGGAAGCCATGTCTGAGGTGAGAATGAGAGAAATGCCAATGAGCAAGGTGGCATCATGGCATAATTAGCCTGGCTGAGCAATGACTTATCACCTCTAGCGAGACCTTCTCTTTCATTAAGACACCAAAGTTTCATTATTGCTATCATCCTTTCCATGTAAAGTCCCCATATAATCCCTTTCAAATTCCATTTTCTCAATCCAAGCAGGACACAAAATTGAGTGACATAATTTAAGGAAGGAAGCAAGAGTCAGGAGCTCCATTATCAAGGTTTGCACACTGGGGTCAAGACAGGAACTTTCCTTTTACTTCTGCTTCTTTTGCACAATTTTTTTTTAATAGGGGCTGGTAGGTGGCTAAGGTGCTGGACTCCCACATGGCCATATGAGGTTCATGTCCCAGACCTGGAAGCTTGCTTTCTTGCTTTCCCTTTCTCTCTCTGATCAAATTAAAAGAATAGTAATAATAAAAATAAATAAATAAATAAATAAAAATGAATAATTTCTTAAAAAACAAAGTATTCATATAGTACATGACAATCAAATAGAATTACCATACTTACCTTTTTCTGCAGAGAACTGGACATTCTTTTTTCTGTTAAGTTATTCTTCTCTTTGCCCCTTCCATTCATCTTCTACCATTACTCCCTCCCTTCTATCTTTGGTATCTATAGTTTTTCTCTCTACTACCATGTCTGAATCTTTCCATTTCTGCCATAGAGTGCCAACATTCTGTACACTTCAAAAGCTCATAAAGAGTATGTATTACGAAGGGACTATCCATGAATTTCAAATTTTTTTACACCAAAATAAGCTCATACTTTTTTATCATTTTTTAATTTTTTTATATATACAATTACATTTAGCTTACAAAGTGAACATTTCAATATGTGAACATTTCTCCCCAGTTCAGTTGATCAAAATATATTCAACAGATAATACCACCACCTCCCCATCCCATCAATGCTCTGTCTCCGTATCTCTCCTCCAAATGTCCTTCCCCGAGCTCATACTTTAATTCCATTTTCCATGAACTTTTTGAAATGTATTCATATATTATGCTTAATTGACACAATACGTAATTATACATATTTATAAAGTATGGTGTGTTTTTTTGAGGTTCATGAATACAATGCATTGTGACCAATGCAGATACTTTGCATTACCTACCACCTCAAACATTCGTCATTAATTCATGTTGGAATGAGCCACATTTTTTTTTAAATTTACAAAATACAACTTTTATTTTTTTTGAAGTTCCATATATTGATTTTTGACATTAGTTTATTTTGTACATTCAATCACTATATACCACTAGGCTTGTCAAATGAATTTACCCGACATGAATACACTTCACACCAGTCCAGCTGAAGATACCAGACTCGTTATCATCAACAGATAATCATTCATTTCCGTGTCCTCTAAATGTCTCACCTCTCTGTTTTCTCCTGGATTCCTTTTCACTCACTCTCCCCGTTCTCCTACCCTCTTCCCACACTGTCTCCAAATGTTCACTTCAAATTCCATGAGTCAATGGATGTGTGCTTCCAATGACAGTAAGAAACCTGGAAGTGCTGACCCTCGTAAAACACAGCTAATTCTGGGGTTCAGGCCAAGATTGCCAACGCCTTCACCAGCTGTGTGGGGGCATTCATCATCTCTCGATGTGACCACCATGCACACACTTTCATTCTCTTCCCCCTTCCACTGAGCCTTCACCCCCCAGCTCACCTGCAGACTCTAACTGGGCACACTCCAAACTGCTCCTTCTATTTTACACAGTGACTAGGATAGTCTTGGTAGTTGATTCTTCTACCAAAGCAGAAAAAAGGTATGAATACTGAACGGTTTACTTCTATTCTGTTAGACCCAGATGACCACTGAGTTGCTGAGATGCAACTCTGAAAGCATTTGTGAGCCCCTCATGGGAACAGAAATCTGAACCAGTAGGCCCTTCAAGGTGCTTTGGCACAAAGCCTTTGTTCAATAGAGGAAAAATGGTTCAGAGACTAGGGAGGGGCAGACCTGGTGGTCAACGCTCTTATCACCCCATGGCGCTAGCCCTGTTCCTGTGCAAGGTCTGATTTGGCTTTGAAACACCAGCTATTCCATTTCATTTATTCTCCAGGCTCCTGTAAATCACACCCAAGTGGCGGGTGGGGGTTTTGCATACCATGAACTCTCACGAACTGCAGCTGAGGACGGGAGCTGAGTGCAGGGTTTCCTGAGCACCTACTGTGTGCGGGGGGCCTGTGTCTTGCCAGCGTCTCTCTGTCATAGCTGGACAAGTATTCCCATTCTATAGACCGGTGAACTGCAATTGCTATTTAAATGTCTTCATCTCTTCTGGCTCTACAGTCCCCTTCAAGAAAGCTACTGGCGCCCACCCGCCATGGTACAGACGTGTCAGGATGCTCTGCACTGAGGGAGGCCATACAGAAGATGGAGCTTTAGTTTCCGGGTCAAACCATATATCCCAGGTGCACACACACGGGTCTGTGATGACGGCTGGGGAAGGCTGGGGGATGGCAATGTGCGATCCTGTGCATGGTACTTCTCTCTCTCTCTCTCTCACACACACACACACACACATGATAAATAGGTAAACTTAGAATAAAACTACCCCAACAACCTATCACCAGTACGAGAATCAGGTACCCCCCCAGCTGTGAGGTGCAGCAGCAGCACGATGCCCTGCCATGCTGGAGACAGTGGGTCTGGGGTTCCAACCTGGCCTCTGTGCCCCCCACTGGGAGCGTGCACGAGAGCCCGTGATGCTGGCAGGCGGGGAGGCTGGGAGGGTGCACGTGAGACCTCATGGAGAGTGCCTCTCTCTCTCTCTCTCTCTGTCTCTTTCTCATGAAACAAAGAAATGAACTTAAAAAAATCAGTACAAAAATGTTCACTGCAATGTATTAAATGTCAGAAGATGGGAAGATGGTTAAACAAATGATGAGAATATCTGAACACAACAAAATCATGCTTTCGTCCTCTGACCCTAATCCCTCCCTCTGTGTGTTGTGTCAGAAGGCATTAGGAGTTTCCATGAGTGCATAGCCACACGTTCCATCCATAGCAATGACCTATGTACCCAGTAAGCATCTGTTTGCTGAATGAACTGTGGTGCATGCACACAGTGGAATACCATGCAGCTAGTAAAGGTAATCACACCTCGTATTTATACGATACACTGCTATTAAACAGCTTCAACGGGGCCAGCAGATGGCATGGTAGTTAAAGGCACTGGACTCCCACATGGCCAACCATGGTTCAAGTCCCAGACCTGGTGGCTTGCTTTCTCACTTTCTCTCTCTCTCTCATTCTGTCCCACTCTGGTCATATTAAAATAAATAAAGTTAAATAAAACAATTTAAAAAAAAAAAAAGCTTCACATTATGTTGCCAAGTATATGTTGCAATCACACTATTTTCATTTAAGTTGTATATAAATAGAAATCAAAAATATGAAAAGACAGCAGTATACATCTCTAGGCGAAGGGATTATTGCTGATTTTTATCTTTTTACCTGTCTTTTCTGTATTTTTACTTATCTAATAAAGGACATATATACTTAGATAATAAGGAAAAATAAAAGTAATAAAGTCGCCTCCTTTAAAAACTATATTAAGAAAAGAAATCAGACTATAACTCTGCTTAAAGTATTATCCACATTTTTTTAACTTTGCATTATAATACATATGCTATAAATAATATGGATACATTTATGTATGATGTATATGACTATTCTTGTGGCTTGGAATTTGGGGTGATTTTTATTTTATTCTTTATACCTGTGTATTTTCCAAATTTTCTACCATGAACATGTATTTTATAATCAGAGAAAACAATAACTAAATATTATATGGCTAGAATTTGATTTTTTAAATTAAAGTCAATAGGTGCCAGCAGATGGCATGGTGGTTACAGTACTGGACTCTCATATGGCTGGCCATGGTTCAAGTACTAGACCTGGTGGATTGAAATCATGCTTGCACATGCTCATGTGTGCTCTAAATCCCAAGAGGAGAATGGAGGAGAAGGGACTGTGGCATGTTCATCCCCAAGGGGGATAATTTCCCTCCTCTGTCTCTCTCTGGTGAGTATTTGTGCCCTATGACAAAAACCTTAATACATAAATAAATAGACTAAACGAGAAATGAGAATAGGAGTGAATCTGGGAAAATTAGAAGAATACTGAGCACTTCTCCCTCTTCTCTTTAAACTTTGTCTTTGAGCTGCCTTCTTCCTGCCATAATGTTTACCACGCTCGGTGCTGAGATTTCATTGACAGCCGTAAGCGTGCTGGAGCTCAGTTCCCTGTAGAACTGTCATAATAAAAAGACATTAGCATTCCAGTATTTGGGCAAAATGTTTAGTTCACAAACATTTGTATTTTTCCTTCAGTTTTCACAACATCTTTAAATCTTTCTTTTCAAAACAGTTAAATGATGTCACTCATTAGCTAGCAGGTGGCTGGGAGTGGAGACTGCTGGCTGCTCCTCTCCAGGGGAAGCTGAGGCCTGAGTCCGGTGCCAGTTCTCTGCTCAGGGCCTCACAGGCACAGTGCAGGTCGCCCGGGCAGCAAGTGTGTGGGTCTCTCAGGTCCAGAGCAGTAGCATACTGTTTGAAGCCACCCTCACGCTTGTCTGAAGGGGAGCAGAGCAGGGAAATCAAGCTTCCAGTGAGGAAGGAGTAGGTGCAGCCCAGGGGCGAGTGTAGTACACCCCCTCAAGTCTGCTCCCAGACGTCCACCTGTCGCTCCCAGGGCAGACTGGGAAGGAGCTATAAAGTATCTGGAAAATGAGAAGGGACGCGTCCTGATCCAAGCTCAGTGACAGCAGAGAGAACGTGGCATTGATAACAAACGTCACCTCTCGCTGATCATGACGTCCACTAAACCAACACTGGAGGCAGCAACGACCACAAAGTGCAGTCAAAGGGACACTCCAAGAGCACAATCGTCTCAAGACCGTCATGCTCTCTCCAGGCAAGGCTAAGCGTGAAGAGAGGCCCGGCCTGCAGCTGGTGGAGAGCACCCACTGTGGTCTCAGGTTGAGTGGGCTGGTGGGGAGCAAAAGCCCCTTCCTGTCAAAGCTGTAGGAGAGAGCCGTGCCAGGATGTCACTGACAATGGCCTCTCTTTGGGGACACAGAACCAGATCTTGCTCACGACAACCATCAGTTTGCAGCCCCTTGGCCTTTCGGTCCTCTCAACGGTCCATCCCAGGCTGATCAGAGAAGCTGTGGTCACCACCCAAAGGAGCCGGCAAGAGAGCCCGAGCAGCTGGAGCAGCACCTGTGCCCCCCAGCGCTTGAGTGACAGCTGAACGTGGTGGCATGAAACGCAACAGATAGCAGGCAACTGGGTGACCTGAAAGATCCCTGAAATCAAGACGGTGAGTATACTCACTTCCTAAAACTGTGTGACACCTGAGAGGACACCGAGAGAACAGTGGCTCCTGGGGTCAGCAGATGGTTAAGTTGCTGGACTCACAGGTAGTCGACCAGGGTTGAAATCCCGGACCTGGTGACTTGTCACTCATGCTGGGCACATGTATGTGTGTGCCCAAAATCCTGAGAGGAGAATGGAAAAGAGGAATTGCAGCGTAGCCATCCTCCCTGGGGAGGGTGATTTCTCACTTTCTGTCTCTGGGTCTCTCTCTGTCTCTCCAGTGAGTGCACGAGCCCTATAGCAAAAATCCTCTTAAAACAAACAAACAAACAAAAACAATGACTACCACACGGCAGACCCTGAGTAGCCAGGAGGTGTTCCAGCCTTCTGCTCCCCTTCCTGCAACCCCGACAGATTTCAGAACCAGGCAAACCTTTCACCCTGCTGGCTCTCACCCACGCCTGTGATTCTAATGCTCATCGGGATGGATTCCTGACATGGAAGCCCAGCAGGCTTTCAGGCCCAGAGTTAACCAGTGGAATGAAGCAGAGTTGCAGGAAGTTTGCTTAGTGGAACCTCGATTACACTCTGGAGGCTGGAGAGAAACCTCTGCAGGAGTGGCTGGAGGCGCCATCCTCTCATCAGGCTTCATTTCTCCCTTTGAAGTTTGGCCACCTCACCCAGACCCCTTGACCTCTCACTGCCTAAATTTCCACAACCTTCCCTCACTTAGCCAACACCACGAGTAAGTGTGTGCTGGCTGCTGCCAGGCCTCAGGGAGACAGAGGTGGATTCTCATAGTATGCACTACAAGCAGGAGATACAAGCAGAAACTCCAGTAATGTGTAAAGAGATGTCAGATAAGAAATGCACAAGAAACACATAAAGAAAACTTGGTCTTGGAGTTCTGGCCTTATTTTCTATGGCATGAATGTGAGTATGGCACTGCAATCTCTCTTGTCTTTTTTCATA
>NW_006205449.1:708264-710268 GCF_000334495.1 Tupaia belangeri chinensis
TATATATACACACACACACACACACATATATGTATATATTTCTGATTTACAGTGTATCTTTGTACATCTTGTAAGATACAGTACAGTGTGTTCAAAGCATGCATGCACGCAGTGTGTGATAATTAAATCAATGCCATTGACATATTCATTATTGTCAACAAAGAACACTACATTAAGTTGTGCACTTTCAATATTTGCTCTGCGAGTTGTTTTTGTCTTCTCTATTTTGGGGACCTATGTACATGTAAGGTTGCTATGTCCTTCTTGACTTTGTCATGGTACTGTCCCATCACCGAGTCACCCTGTTCACATGTGTTCTTGTGTGTCTTGTCTTTCTAGACGTGTGTTTTCCGGGCGGCCCTCAGTGGTCACTGCCTGCTAAGCTCTCCGTGGTACCATCGGGCCCAGCAGAGCTCTGCCCCGAACAGGTGCTAAGTCAACCCCTCTGCATCAGAGACCCCCACCATGAGGGGGCTCCCACTGCATCACACACCGCCCCATTTACTGTGCCTCGTCCATCCAGGAGTCAGCTGTGCAGTCTGGGGATTGCGCGACGCTCCCCTGTTGGTGGTTGGCTGATGGCTCTGCTGGGGACCAACCAATGGGACATGGTCTCAGGAGGGCCTCCCTCTACAGCACCCCACGACTGGGGTGGTGTTTTCTCCCAACCAACCCAGACTCTAGGTGCCTGCATCTCAGCCATCTCAGCCTGAGATAATCGAATTTTCTCAAAGTGGCGTTACATCCAGTTGTCCCATGCAGAACCCTCTGCTCCGTGGGCCAAGCTGCAAGTTCTGTGAGGTGCAAGGTGGACAAAAGAGGGGCCTTGTGCAGGGTTCCCACGTGAGAGCGATGGGAGGGCTGGGAAGCGGAGACACACATCTCATCTGAAACTTCATCTTCTCCAAAGCATGTCAAATTTCGAGGGGAAAAGGTAAAAAAAAGGGGAGCCCCAAATGTAATGCTGTGAAGTCAGTTATTTCTCTCTCTTGACTAATTAAGCTTAACCAGAATGGTGGGCCTGTCAAACTTGGGGAGCCTTTCCTGGGAGAAAAAAGGAGGCTGCTCTCCAGGTGGGTTTGCCGACTTGGGCTGGCTCCCACCACAATGCACATTTGGCATCCATGACAGCACCGTCAAAAATAATAGCTGAAAACTCACTGTCTGTCACAGGAAATAATTATGTATGGGGCTTTCCTTACACCCGAGATGGATTATATATTTCATTGAGGAAAATCTATGTGGCTTTTAGGAGAATGTAATGCATTGAGGGCACTGCTGAGATTAATAGAGGAAGAGATTTTTAAAATTCCGTATGCGTGTGTGCTTATGTACACATATGTGCATGTGTGTGCTCATGTGTGTGTGCCTGTGAACATGTCACTCACGAAGAGATGGGAGATGTCGTTCCTAAGCTGGTTAATTACAAAATGCATTAATGTTTTATTATACCCTTATCAGTAATTAATCACCCACTTTGATGTAAAGTTCAGCCTCAGAAAAGTCTCATGAAATTGTCCTTCATGTATGAATGAGGCTTTTAGGAGCGAACAAAGACTGGCAAAGACAGAAGTTTATTCCCCTTGGAAACAGGAAAGGGATTAGCCTGTGGGCTTCTGACTGTGAGCTTCCCCTGGGGAGCATGTGAGGGCATGACCAAAGGAAGCAGGAGAGAGGGAGAGAGACAGACAGACATGAGAGAGACAGAGAGGAGGGGAAAGAGAGACAGAGAGGAAGGAGGAAGCAAGAGAGACAAAGAGAAAAGAGACAGAGAAGGAAGAATGAGGCAAGGGCGAGTAGCCATGGTGGGGTGAAGAGCATTCCTCAGCGGTGTTCTTCAGGTGCATTTTGAATAAAAATGCAAACCAGGATGCTCCCATTCAGTAAATATTATCGTTTTTATTCACTCATTAATTAAGTTGCTTAATTGCTGCTGTCAAAAGACTCTTGAGTTTGTGACTGGGGCTGTGCACTGTTTTGGTAGGAGCTGGAGAGAGGAAGTGA
>NW_006205449.1:710836-716507 GCF_000334495.1 Tupaia belangeri chinensis
TCTTCCCTGGGAGGACGCCAGCGAGGAGTCCTGGAGGGTGGAGAGTGTGCAGAGACAGTTCTGGGAACTGGGCAGTGCAGGAGCCTGGGGGTGGGATTTCATCACCAAGACTGAGGCCAGCTCCCTGTATCCTCTCAGTCACTTCTCTGTGCAAATCATTCTTATGCAAAGCATTTCCCCTCTTAGAACCTAACTTCCTCAGAGGGGTGGAAATGGAAACAGACTCCCCTGACAGCCCCTTTGCATCTGGTTCTGAGGAGTGACTCTGGGCCACTTGCGAGAGTGTTCTCTCCCGGTGCTTCGGGAGCCCCCGCACAGTTCTCCAGTTCCCTCACACTGGGCAATCACAGGTCCCCGAGCTGAAGCCCAACGGCCCTCAGCAAACACATACCCGAAATAGCCCAGAGTGTCTTGGTGCTGACATTTGATTAACGTTCTCTGGCCTTTCCAGGCTCAAATATGCTTTATTTGAAATATTTGAATAACCTTTGAGCACACCAGCCCTAATGTGTCACCCTCTGCACACCCAAAATAATAGACTGTCTAATCCGACAGGCAGAGCGCCCCTTGGTGGGTGGAGGGGGCTCGTCGTCCCTAAGCACACAGGCCTCCACTACGCCAGCCTCAGCCCCACCTACTGAGGGAGTGTCCATGGAGAAACAAGCAGTGGAAGGTTCGCAGCACCACGGGGAGAAGTGACACGTGACAGCGGGTCTGGCGGGAAACGGTGTGGCATCTGACCTCCTCAGAGCCCGGGCACACAGAACCCCCTGTGGGAGGTCTGCTTCCATCTGTGGAGAAGTGTTTGTTTTGGTCTTTCACCGTGTAGCTGCTAAGTGTGTGTGTACACTTGTGTATTGGTGCACGTGTGTGCACTTGCATGTGTGTGTCTGTGCACGTGTCCATTTCCCCAGAACTTTCTCAATGACTTCATTTGCATGCTCGTGGATGCATCCTGTTGAACATCCCACTGAAGCAGCTGCCACGTGGCGAGCCTCACCCAGCTGGAGGGCCACACCCTCCATCAGCATGAGGAGGGGATGGGAGGATGGCCAGTGACCTGACTGGAAGTCAGTGGGATGTGTTAAATGCTGATGTCAAGTCCTCATGAATTTTGTGATGAAAAAAAAAAAAACTCTTCCTTTTTAGGAAACTGGGCTGCTGTGGGCTTGCTCAGTCTCTTCATCCATGAGGAGAACCTCAGAGGAGGGAGGAGAAAAGGAAGGCAGAAAGAAGTTAGATCTCAGCATTCAGTACAATTCTCACCCCTTCAGTTTTCTGAGAAATTCACCTGCGTTTAGGACCAAGTGACATGTCTATTTTCTGCTCCTTTCATGAAGAGGTTAGGGGACATTTGTTAAAGCTTCCCAGTGCTTACCTCGGAGACCTAACAATTTTATTTCACCTGTCAAATCCAACTCTGTGACATCTATGTAAGTGACTTGATGACTTGCATCTAGGAGTACTGATTAGGTAGGCTTCTAAGCACCAGAACTATAGAATTCTTAAAAAGTGAACTTTATTGTCTGAATGTTCCCGAGTGCAACAGGTTGAAATTCTAATCCTCACGGTGATGGTATTAGGAGGATGGACCTTTAGGAGGAGACGATATTGTGAAAGTGGAGCCTTCCTAAGTGAGATTAGAAAAGACACCAGAGAGCTCACTCATCCTTTCCCCAGGTGATGACAGTGTAAGCACCTCTACAAACCACAAATGGCCCTCGTTGGACACAGAATCCTTCCATGCCTTGTGCTTGGACTTTCTAGCCTCTAGAACTATGAGAAATACATTTCCATTGTTTATAAGCCTCCCGCTACATGATATTTTGGCACAGCTGCCCAAAAAGCTCAATAGCCATTATGAAACGTACACATCCTGCAGATGAGAGAGAGAGATGTCAAAGGTCATGTCGACCAGGAACCCCGGAGCTTAGGGAGGGACACAGTCCTGGAACAGTTGTTCTCACACGAAGATTGGCACGTTCAAGACAGTCTGGGAGGAGTGACGCCATGTCTTATCACTATACTCCCAATCGTGTTAAAGGATCTGCATACGCTCAAGCTCTAGGAAATAGCATGAAACAAACACTGATCTAAAACGGGAAGATTATAAGTATCCTGCCAACATAAATCCTTTCTAGGAAGAGGGGAAGAAAAGTATAGGGGAAATATGGTTTTACACTATCTAATCCTTATCATGTTGTAAATACTCATGTAGAGAGTCTGCTCCTGAGAATGAAATGAGACAGTCATGCAATGTAGATAATATTCTGAAACAAGATTCTTAAAAATCTGAAATTTAAAGTCAAATTTCCTTTAAAAAATATCAAGAAAGAACAGTTTGACTCACTGCTTGTATTAGCTTTCTTTTGTCTCTGAAACAAATTACTATGAATGAGGAGTCTTCAAACAACACAAATATATCACTTACTGAACTATGGATGAGGAATCCAAGGTGGGTCTCACTGGGCTAAAACCAAAATATCAGTAGGGTGCACTCTTTTCCAAATGCTGGAGAGGAAAGTGGAGGGAGAGGAGCTTCTGGAGGCCTCCCACAGCCCTTGACCTGAAGCCCCTCCTCTATCCCCTGATCCAGAATTCCAGGGTTGAGCCATTCCCAAGCTGCCTTCTCTCCGAGTCTTGTCTGCTGATGTAAGCACCCTCTTAATCTCATCGAGTACCCTCTTCTACTTCTCAGTGCCCTCAGAATTATATTGGACCCACATGAGTGATGCCCCTACTCTTAATTTTTTTTTATTTAGTTTGTTACTGAGAGAGAGAGAAAAGCTTCCTTGACAAAGTCTTCATGCCGTAATTCTCCCCCAGACCTACAGCCAACCAAGACCATGGTTACACACACGGGCACATTTGGCGCATTTAGGCACCCCCAGGGCAAGAAACAGAGTCCTTCTACATGGCCTCCAGCATCTTATAGCTGTGCCCTTCTGCCTGCACCATGCAGCTGGACTCAACCTTCCCACTTTAAAGTTGGCCAAGTAACAATAGAAATTCCCCTTTGGCCATGCATCTCACATATTCATGGGCTCTAGGACAAGAGTGTGGATGCCTTTGGGGGGCATTACTCTGCCTAGGACACCAAAAATGTGATAAAGAGTTAAAGGAGAGGTCTTCTAAACGGGCAGAGATTACCACACCTGGCTGGCCAAACACAGTCAAGAGAGCTGTGGAAAAGGAAAGGGGTCATATGATCAGCTTGGTCTGGGAAATACAAGATCATAGTACCCCTTTTTGAGAGTTTTATATGGTTCCCGTATCTACTGTTACAAAGTGCCAGAAACTGGCTGGTGTAAAACAGATGGAGTTTATTCTCTCACCGTTCTGCAGGCAGAAGACTGAGATCAAGATTCAGCAGAGCCCGGCTCCCCCTGAAGCCTACAGAGAAGCCCTTTCCACCAGCTCCTGCAATTGCCAGCCAATCTACAGGCCTCCTTGGCTGGTGGCTGCAGTCCCTGCCTCCATCGTCACATGCTGTCCTCTCTCGGTGTATCTTCATCTCAGTGTCTTTTAAGGACACCACATAGGTTTAAGGGCCCACACTAGATACAGGAAGATGATCTTAACTGATTACAGCTGCAAATCTCCTATTCCACACAAGATCATGTCTACAAGTGCCAGTTCAAATCATCATGCAATCCACACGAGGCATTAGCAGCCTGAAAGGTCTGAAATGCCGGAGAGTCGGAATCCCGTCTAACTTGGTTTAACCTACAGCTTCCCAAACTTGTGATCATGAAATCCTTTTTACTGAATGCCTTTTAATATCCCAATGAACACAGTTTGGGGAACGCAACTCTAATGAATCATTAATATTTCAATGCTACAACTGAATAAATTATTTGATTTTTGTGACTCTATCTTCCTCATCTTGAAATTTTGATTTTGTTTAATTCTTTTTTTTTTTTTGAGAGGTTTTTGCTATACAGTGTGTGTGCTTGCCAGAAAGACAGAGACAGAAAGCGAGAAATTACTCCCCAGGGGGATGGCCACACCGCAATCACTTCTCTTCCATTCTCCTCTCAGGATCTTGGGCACACACGCACATGTGCCCAGCATGAGTTTAAGCCACTGAGTCCAGGACTCAAACCACGGTTGACTACATGGGAATCCAGCGACATAGTCATTATGCCAACTGCTTGTCCCTGGTTTTGTTAATTCTTTAAGTTTTTCAGAAATAGCTTATTCTCAAGGACTCCAGAATTCCTCCTTTAGTATATTAGAGTTTTCATATGACTATTTCATTTTTTTCACATTTTTTACAGAGGATTAACTTATACATAGTGAATTACACACAGTTCCGTAATTTTTAGCAAATGTGTACACCTGTGAAAACCATGTTTCTACCAAGGTACAGGAAGGACTCCACCCCAGCAGCTGAGGTGCCCCAGAAACACCCCCAGGCAGTCCCTCTGTACGTGGAACTCAGGGCAACCTCAGACCTGACCTCAGCACCCCAAGGTGAACCTCCACCTGAGACGCTTTCGGAGCTGGTGGGCTTGTGCTACAGCCTGACCAGGAGCTTCAGGGCCTTACAGCACCACCGTCTCCCCTACTTAGATCTCCCCACTGGCATTTAACCTCCAGTGACTTCTGTCACCGTCTTTCCCCAGATCAAAGAAAACACTCTGAGAACCAGCTTTGACCACCTGCCTTACTGCTGCATGGTCAGGGGAAGCAAGGCAAAACAAAGCCTTTGAGTAGTTCCTTTACAGGCTTTTACAGAACTTAGAGTCCTCTTCAGAAAGGCCTCTGGTGAAGAATGAAGGCCTGTCACCACCACGCCTCCCTTTCAGGAGCTTTCAGGAGCTGATGGGTCAAGGCAAGGGCCCAGGGGAAGGTGAACAGCGTTGTCCTGGCCTGGTTGGGTAGGTGAGAAAGAGCGGGCTCCTCCCACGAGGCCCCACAGGAACAGAAACCCGTCCTGAGAATTTGACAGAGAGGCTGCAAGAGACTTCATTTTGCATATTCTCATTCTCACTGGGACTGTGAAAACCAGCCTTGCTACACCAACACCGCAGTCTGTCTGAAAGTCGGCCTGGACGAGGCCACCATCCCAGGCCCAGGGACCCTCCCTCTCCTCCCAGGTCTGCGGGGCGCGTCTCCATGCCCTGTGCTCCCCGAGACAGTGAGTGCTTCGGGCGCCCTTCCCAGAATCTCGACCCTGGCAGGAGGACACGCTTTCCCGCGCAGTGCTGCGGTGCGCCCGGCCTCCCTGCCTGCGTGGCGGGCCGCGCTTCCCCGCCAGAGGCAGCGCGGGTTGCGGGTGCACACATCAGGGCGCCCGGCGCGGACAGGAGGCGGGTGTGCGCGCCTTTGATGTGTCTGCAAGGCCGGCTGGGTTAAGAGGCCTCTTGGCCTCTGGGAGGCCGGTTCACACTTTCATGTGCGTCTGGGTTGAACGCGAGGTCAGGAGGTGAAACAGAGTTCAGCAGAGCTGACTGATCGCGCGGGGCACAGAGGGGCGTCCTGCCGCCGCCCGCCCGGCCTCGGCCGGTCCTGCGCAGAGCGACCCGCGCAGCGGAGGCCGGGTGATGGATGGCGGCTGCCCAGGCAGATGTGGGCAGCCGGGCCCCAGCCCGAGACCAGGCAGCAGGAGCAGCACGGGCGCCCGACCGGGTTAGGAGCGGCGGGGGGGGGGGGAAGCAAGCGGAGG
>NW_006205449.1:716556-730361 GCF_000334495.1 Tupaia belangeri chinensis
CGCAGGAGGGCCCGCCTGCTTCGGAAAAGACTGTTTGCTTTTGTGGGAGCCAAAGGCAACTTTGCGCGCCCCCACCGGGGTGTTGCTAAGTGCACGGTAATGACCAAGCAAGAAATGTCACCTGGAGCGGCTGATGGAGGTGACTTAGGGAGTCCTTTCCTGTGCGCTTCTGTCAGTCCCTTCTTGGAGGGCTGGGGTGGTGGAGGGCTGGACTGGGCTGTGAAAGTTCCAGCTGTGCAGGGACGGGGATTTTTAGGACTGAGGTCGCTTCTGCTCTGCATAGCCCTGGAAAGAAGGACCTGGCATTGTTTCCATGGGATTCTTATCCGCTCTTCAAAGAGAACTCCCGACCAGGACTCAGGCCTCTGGAGCTTCCCCACTTCTTTGTGCGCCCCCATCCCACCCGCTGAGTCCAAGTGCGCAGAGGAATCTCCGCGTGACCCAGCCCTGCAGTTGTCCTAGCTGGGGGACTGTGTGGGGTGACGGAGCAGATGTGCTTCTTGCAGACAGAAAACGACTCCGGCAGGACTGCAGAATTAGGCGTGGTTACATGCGGTTGCTCAGAAGCCACCTGGCGAGGCCCGCAGCTCTGCAGAAGACTTTCCGCTCCTGGAACAGCAAAAAGGCGCAGGGACACCGTGTCATGTCGCAGGAAAGGGGAACGTTAGCCAGAATCTTCGGCGAGACTGAACGTGGTATGAGCACAGAAAGGGAACTCCCGGGTTCCTGGGCAAGCGACTAGCTTGGAGCCTTTCTCCAGCTCCTCTCCCTCCCGCCAGGGCTGCAGCTGCAAAGGCCGCTCTTCAGAGGAGCCCAGGAGCAGGAAAGGGGGAATGAGAAGCATGAGGCCATTCAACAGTCAATGGTAACAAGCAGGCACTCTCCTCTGCACGGCTTCGTTGCATTATCGTGCCTGTTGCTATTTTAAACATGCTCAGGAGGGCAAAATAGTCCAAGAGTTTTGAAATTCCAGAGTCCTTGGGAATTTCTCCAGAAATTCGAAGGCTTTTCAAGTAACCCTACTCATAAATGATTCAATACGGTATTTTTATGATTTTTAAAATTTTTGCTTTCATAAGAAAGAGAGAGAGGTACCCTTGCAGAGGCATCTCTCTATGCCACTGTCACCCCAACCTCCTGCTTCCCTTCCAGCTAGGATCATGGGAGCACCCACAGGTCGACCCAGAATCTGAACCTAGGCTGCCCACGGGACTCCAGAATTGTAAAGCAGCGTCTCCTCCTTCTCCACTGTGGCTGGGCCCCAAATGTATTGAACGTTTTTCAAAACAAGGGCAATTTAATCATCTAGACAGATGTGACATTTTATTTTTAACTTGTATACTCTACTCTGCATAAGGAAAAATTGAATATTTATTAAAAGTCTGGATATGAATGTAATGTGGGGAATGATGTCTGAGAAATGGGATTCTTTACATCTATTTTTCTGCTTCTCCCACTTTCTCATTTTGGAAACATGTTTTTTGGTTCCTTTATCCTCCGAGGAAACTGCTTTGACTCACTTTTTCATTCACAATCTTCTTCTGAGCAAGGATCATGTGGTAAAAGAAGAACTATAAAGAATAATACATAGCAGAAATTAAGGGAGACCAAACAGAAGTTCTTTGGAAGGACTAATAAAATAGACAATAAACTAAACTGAGAGAGAGAAATATGGAAACACAATATTACCAACTACAGAAATGGAAAAAAAAAGGTATTAAAAAGATAAACATGAAGATGCTATTATATATTAGAGAGAGAGAGATTTTTGCTATAGGATGCATATGCTTACCAGAGAGAAAAAAAGCAAGAAATCACTCCCGTGTGTGGGAGGGGGGGAGGGGATGGTCATGCCACAATCCCTTTTCCTCCATTCTCCTCTCTGGATCTTGGGCACACACACCCAGTGTGAGTTTCATACTGCTGGGTCTGGGACTCGAACCACAGTCAGCCATGTAGGACTTAAGTGACATAACTGCTATGCCATCTGCTGGTCCTGAAAATGTGATAATCAGAACAAAGTAACATGCATAGCCCAGTACATAACACAACAATTCCAATTATCTGAATATACAAAACAAATGGAATAAATCTTTAGCAAAATGTGTTACCAAGAGTATCTTCAAAAAGGGGAAAGACGCAGAGGAATCTCCGCGTGACCCAGCCCTGCAGTTGTCCTAGCTGGGGGACTGTGTGGGGTGACGGAGCAGATGTGCTTCTTGCAGACAGAAAACGACTCCGGCAGGACTGCAGAATTAGGCGTGGTTACATGCGGTTGCTCAGAAGCCACCTGGCGAGGCCCGCAGCTCTGCAGAAGACTTTCCGCTCCTGGAACAGCAAAAAGGCGCAGGGACACCGTGTCATGTCGCAGGAAAGGGGAACGTTAGCCAGAATCTTCGGCGAGACTGAACGTGGTATGAGCACAGAAAGGGAACTCCCGGGTTCCTGGGCAAGCGACTAGCTTGGAGCCTTTCTCCAGCTCCTCTCCCTCCCGCCAGGGCTGCAGCTGCAAAGGCCGCTCTTCAGAGGAGCCCAGGAGCAGGAAAGGGGGAATGAGAAGCATGAGGCCATTCAACAGTCAATGGTAACAAGCAGGCACTCTCCTCTGCACGGCTTCGTTGCATTATCGTGCCTGTTGCTATTTTAAACATGCTCAGGAGGGCAAAATAGTCCAAGAGTTTTGAAATTCCAGAGTCCTTGGGAATTTCTCCAGAAATTCGAAGGCTTTTCAAGTAACCCTACTCATAAATGATTCAATACGGTATTTTTATGATTTTTAAAATTTTTGCTTTCATAAGAAAGAGAGAGAGGTACCCTTGCAGAGGCATCTCTCTATGCCACTGTCACCCCAACCTCCTGCTTCCCTTCCAGCTAGGATCATGGGAGCACCCACAGGTCGACCCAGAATCTGAACCTAGGCTGCCCACGGGACTCCAGAATTGTAAAGCAGCGTCTCCTCCTTCTCCACTGTGGCTGGGCCCCAAATGTATTGAACGTTTTTCAAAACAAGGGCAATTTAATCATCTAGACAGATGTGACATTTTATTTTTAACTTGTATACTCTACTCTGCATAAGGAAAAATTGAATATTTATTAAAAGTCTGGATATGAATGTAATGTGGGGAATGATGTCTGAGAAATGGGATTCTTTACATCTATTTTTCTGCTTCTCCCACTTTCTCATTTTGGAAACATGTTTTTTGGTTCCTTTATCCTCCGAGGAAACTGCTTTGACTCACTTTTTCATTCACAATCTTCTTCTGAGCAAGGATCATGTGGTAAAAGAAGAACTATAAAGAATAATACATAGCAGAAATTAAGGGAGACCAAACAGAAGTTCTTTGGAAGGACTAATAAAATAGACAATAAACTAAACTGAGAGAGAGAAATATGGAAACACAATATTACCAACTACAGAAATGGAAAAAAAAAGGTATTAAAAAGATAAACATGAAGATGCTATTATATATTAGAGAGAGAGAGATTTTTGCTATAGGATGCATATGCTTACCAGAGAGAAAAAAAGCAAGAAATCACTCCCGTGTGTGGGAGGGGGGGAGGGGATGGTCATGCCACAATCCCTTTTCCTCCATTCTCCTCTCTGGATCTTGGGCACACACACCCAGTGTGAGTTTCATACTGCTGGGTCTGGGACTCGAACCACAGTCAGCCATGTAGGACTTAAGTGACATAACTGCTATGCCATCTGCTGGTCCTGAAAATGTGATAATCAGAACAAAGTAACATGCATAGCCCAGTACATAACACAACAATTCCAATTATCTGAATATACAAAACAAATGGAATAAATCTTTAGCAAAATGTGTTACCAAGAGTATCTTCAAAAAGGGGAAAGAGAATAAAACCTATCACACCAATGATTTTTTAAAATGAAGAAGTTCATCAAATATCTCTTGCCCCAAATTTTTCATCTCAGATTACTTATTAACTTTTAGGGATTGCATAATCCCTTGTTATACAAACAATTTTATAACATAGAAAAGTATAAGAGATTTTCCCCAAGTAAATGTATGATGCCCACACAGTACTAGGAAAAACTAAAAAACATAGTTGCACATCACTTATTAGTATAGATTAAAGAAATTCTAAGATTTAACAGATTGAATCCGACAAAATAAGAAAGGGCAGCACTGTGAAGGCGTGGGCTTATTCCATACTACAATTTAAATCTAGAAAGTCTGCTAATAGGATCTATTATATTAATTGTTAAAAAGAGAAATTTCACATAAGCATTTCATCAGATGGAAAACAAATAGCACTGAATAGAATCTAACAGCTGTTCCTGTTTTTTTAATAATACTCAGTAAATTAGGGTAGTAAGACGTTTCCAAACAATCTGGAGAGTATCTTCAAACCCACAGCAAATATTTTATGCTAAATGGTGAAACTCTAGAGGTATTCTAGCGAAGTCTCTTGACTAAAGTCATCTGCTTTTTGTTTTAGTTTTTGTTTTTCCAGTATCACTTTGGAATCCCAAATCAATGAAATTATTAGATTGTCGAGAAAGTCATGATATATTTTTCTATGTTTTCCTATGCAAAAATGCATCATGACTTTCCTAATAACCTGATAGAGAGCAACGCATTCGGAATACAATTATTGGAAAGGAATATATGAAATTATCGAGCATTGAAGACGATTTTTACTACATATGAAAAAAGAATCAAGATGTTTCAATGTTATTTAATACAAGTTAAAATAATATACTAGTAGGTATTCTTTTTATGCCAGGACAACAAATTAAATAGAAGTGAAATATGTCTAACAAGTCAATGGGGGCAATCCAATCAGGAAAGCACAGTCTTTCTAAGAAATGGTGCTGGGATAATTTTATGCATGGAAAAATCTTGAGTTAGATAGATTTTTTTGCCTTCCACCATTCACAAAAAGTAAAGCGAAATGATGAACATAAATATAAGAGCTAAAGCTCCAAACCCTTTTGAAAATACATAGGAGTAAATCTTTGTGACTTTCGGTTAGGCAGAAATTTCTGAGCATCACCCACAGATCAAATGATAAAAGAAAAAAAGTTGAGAAGTTGAACTTAATCAAAATGAAAATTGTTTCACTTCCAAACATACCATTAATAAACTAAAAAGGCAATCCACCAACTAAAAAAATATTTGTAAGTCATATATATCCTGAAAAAGATTTAGGGTCATCAGATGCTGTGGAGGTTAAGATGACTAGACCCACAGGGCTGTCTGTGTAGAGTTCCAAACATAGTGACTTAAAAAACATGCCAAGTGCAAGTGTGTGCGTGCCTAAAATTCTAAGAAGAGAATGGAGGAGAAAAGATTGTATTAAGACCATTTCCTCCAGGACTGATTTCTTACTCTCTCTGTCTCTCTCCAGAGAGCACACACACCCTATGGCAAAACTGAAAAAAAAAAAAAAAAAAACAACAACAAAAAAAAACACCTTACACTGAGGGTCTCAGAATATATAAGAAACTCTTGCAACTCAATACTCGGAAGATCAATAACCCAAATTAAAGTAGAAAAAATTCAAATGGAAATTTCCCTAAAGAAAACATACAAAATGCTGAATAAACACATGAACAGCACTCAATATTATTAATCACTAGGTAAATATAAAGTGAAACCAACCTGGGCTACCACTTCACCCCAACTAGGACTGCTGAAATCAAAACATCAGACAACACCACCTTTGATGAGGACAGAGAGATTTGTCCCATTATGCATCACTGATAGAGATGTAAAATGGTGCAGCCACTTTGGAAAACAGTTTACCAGTATCTGGGAAAGTTAAATACAACTTTGTCTTTTGACCCAGCGATTGTACTCCTAAATATCTATCCAAGAAAAATTGAAACAAAAGTTCACCCAAATGCTTGCACACTGATATTCATAGCACCATTACTCATAACCCTAAAGCAGAAGTACTCAGACGTCCATCTATTGATAAGTGGACAAACAAAACTAGTCAATCCACATGGAAAACACTACCTGGCAATCAAAGAAACAAAGTAGTGATAAATGTCACAAGATGAACCAACCACCGAAACACTATGCAAAAGAATCCAGCCACAAAAGACTACGTGTTGTTTGGTTGCATTTTTCTGAAAGGCTAGATAACATAAATCTGTACAGACAGAAAGTAAATTAGTGATTGTCTAACGGGAGGGAAGGAGAGGAAATTAATGTAACAGGTCATGAAAAATGCATCTGGGTGAGGAAAATGCTCAAAAACTGGATCATGATGATGGTGACACAATTAAGTAAATGTACTAAAAATTATTGAATTGTATACTAAAATTCAAAGTTAGGTAAATTACCTCAATTTAGTTCTATAAACTCTTAAATTAATGACAATGATACTTTACTTTGAGTCATGATCGAGAAACCTATGGAAGACCAGTGGTCCCACTGTGAGCAAATAACAAATCTGGATTAAATCTTGTCTAAATATTGGGCCAGCCTCATAGTTCAGGAGAGGTTGATTCCACGTGGCAACCGAGGTTGGAATCCCCAGCCCAGGAGCCTGAAACACTCTGGGCACATGTGCAAGTGTCCAGGATCTTGTGAGCTGGAAGAAGGGGGATCAAAGTATTACCAGACCCTGTAGCGGGTGCTCTTCTCTCTCTCTCTCCCCTTTCTCTCTCACTCTTACATCCACACGCACAGACTCAATCATGAATAGAGGGGCAAATGTTTGTAACACTTGCCAATGCTACCAGGAGTTGAGGGGCCAAGACTCTACGAGAAGAAAGGGAAGCTGCATTTGTCAGTTCTTGGTGCCAGGCTTTTGAGAAGAGAAATTTTAATTTTGAAGTAGTTTAGACTCACAAAAGAATGGCAGAAGTGGGCCAGATAGTTCACCCAAGGAGTCTTCAAAAACTTCACAGAAAAGTTGTATTATGAAAAGAACTAAGGATTAATGTCAACATTTTTTACACCAGTACTTTAATTCCATTTGTCTAGAACCTTTATGAAGTCCTCTCACAGACCCTTCACCCAGCTTCGCCCAGCAGCATCCCTTGATTTTACTCACTGGATGCTAGTAGCTTTCCTCCCACAGTCATAAAAATCAAACATCTGTAGACATTGCAAATGTCCCCTTGGGTGCAAAGTCGTTCTTGGCTGAAAGCCGCTACTCTAGCATTACCAACTTCCATTAGCCAGTACAATGACCGAAAAGAGGAAATCAACATGTGTAATATGGTTAGCTAAATGCTAACCCTGTACAACTTTCTCTTACGTCCATTTTCTGTTCCAGGATCCAACCCAGGAATTTACATTGTGTTTAGTGTTTTTGTCTCTTTACACAGTGCCACTCTGACAGCTCCTTTGTCTTCCCTGTCCTTAGTCATCTTGATTCAGTTGATGACATTTGGCTGGTTAATCTGTAGAATGTCTCTTGCCTGAGGTTTGTTTCATGATTAGATTGAGGTTATACATTTTTGGCAAGAATACAACAAAAATGATGCATTCTTTTTGGTGTATCATATCAGTGGATATCTGCTGTCAATATTTCTTACTACTGGTAGTGGTAACTTGATCTCTTGGTTAAGATGTTGTCCACCATATTTCTCTACCATAAAATTACAATTTCTGTAGTTAATAAATATCTTAGGGTAGAGCCTTTGAGTACATGCAAAGCTGTTTCTCTTCCAACTTTTGTCCAGTTGTTAGTAACCGTCAGTGGGTTTTCTCTGCATTAATTATTACTGTGAAGTTTACTTGAGAGTAATTTTGTAGTTCTTTCATTTCTTCTACATTCATTAATTTTAATTCTTTTGTAAGGAGTTATTTCTCTCCCATGTACTAATTTATTCATTTTTATATCAGCATAGACTTGTAAATATTTATTTTATTCTATGGGTTACAATCTAATACTTTTCTTGGTCAAATTATTTTAGTGTTAGGCAGTGGGAGCTTTCTCAGATAAGACCTATGAACTTCAGACCACTCCACTATTTTTCAAGCTCTTCCCTGTTCTTTAGGCCCTTAAGATATTCTAGGCTTATGTGGTATTTTTCTGCTCTATCTCTGGAATCAACCAATAAGCCATGATACTTTTTACTGAAGATGGTATTTAGAAAGCAAAATCTTGCTCCTGTGTGCTTAATGGTATTGAGCTGTAATTTCGTGTACACACACACACACACACACACACACCTTTACATTTATTTTTACTTCTATCTCCTGTATAATTATTTAAAACCACAAGTTCATACTGATACCACTTCAATTTTAATTCAAAAACCACACATTTTCTTTAGACTTTCCTATTTCCTTATTTGTAACATCCCCTCACTGTGAGAAACCTAGTTCTTATCACTACTAGATAGATAGATAGATAGATAGATAGATAGATAGATAGATAGATAGATATAGATAGATATAGATAGATATAGATATTTGTTCAAACTTAGTCTGTACATATAGTAGTGACAGAATTTCTAAACCATACCCCTGTGAAAAACTGATTTACTAACTGCAGTACTTTCTGTAAAGTTATTTTTACCTTTAGCATTATAAACTAAAGCCAATTATTTTGTTTTATCTTTGCTATAAGGTGTGTGCACTCATTGGCAATAGGAAGAGAGAGAGGGAGATGAGAAATTCCAGGGTGAATGGCCACAATGAAATCTCTTCTCCAATCTCCTCTCAGGATTTTGGTCATACACCTATATGTACCCAACATGTTTTCAAGCTGCCCGGTCTTGAACCACAATGTCAGCCATGTGGGATCCAGCCACCGTAACCACCAGACCACTTGCTGGCCCCAAAATATAATTTTTAAAGGTTATTTATATTAGTTATTTTCTTTCTCACCACTTTCAGCATGATTTACTTATTTATAATGTAGTGCTGTTTCTATTACATTCTGGGTTCCCCTTACATCCTGATTAATTCCATTTATTTGTTTGTTTACTTACTGGGGAAGTACATGAAATATTATTCTGGTTCTAAGAGTGAAAACTATCCAAAAAGTTATACTCAGAGAGGAGTAACTTTTTCCACATCTCTATTTATTTGCTGAATTCTTAAGCTTCATAAGGCAAAGATCAAAAAAGCTAAGCAAAAAGTTGCTGAATAGCAAAAGAGGATTTGTGGCTGTTTCATGATTCTGTAAAGATAACAATTATAATTTAGAATCTACCAGGAAGAAGGGCCTTAGCAAAAACTTCAAGATTTTCAATGCTATCCCTAGAGGGATTTTAGCCACCAGTTATTCAGTTCTCAACTGGATTAAAATAGACGTTTCCAATTCTCTGCCCTCCAAAGAGTACAGTAAACTCTTCCTGAAGAGAGATGGCATTATTCACACCTTCAATAAATGTTAAACACAAATTTCAAACATTCAATCAAAATTTAGCAGACATAAGAGATACGTGACTTAAATGGCATTGTCTCCCTGCTAATTCCATTCCCAACGAACTGCCAATGATACTCTCTGTAGACATGCATGAACTTTGAGGGGGCACTGAAAAGCTAGATCTCCACTCTCAATTTTTCTATTTTATATAAACATAGTGGTTGATACAGGAAAAAAAAAACGCTGTTATAGCTTATTACTTTGTTCCCAAAATTAAAATGGCAATTTTGAGAATACTATCCTAAGCTGCACCTACTTCTCCAGACACTCTGTGATACCATTAGATACCATTACCTCCCACTCTTTACAGATGTGGAAATTGAAGTTCAGAGAGGTTAAGCAATTTGCCTAAGATCACACCACAAATAAGGGCAGCACCCAGATTCAAATTCAGGGGTAACTCTGAAGGCCATCTTCTTTCTAGTATACTGTCCCCATTAGGTCTGAGAGGAAAACTTCAGGAGTGAAACTATGTAATAGAAACATTAATATTTGATGGACAGGAGAGAAAGACTGGCCATAAATGTGGTATCACTCCAAGGTAGAGGATGGAGAGAGGTTGAATAAGAAGATGGTGTGATTTAATAGGGTATAAAATTTCTAGATGGGGGGCCAGGCAGGTGGCATGGTGGTTAAGGGAGCTGGATCTCACATGGCCAACTAAGTGGTGAGTCTTAGACCAGGGAACTTGAAAAATCACACGCATGTGCATTCTCAAAATCCCAAGAGGAGAATAAATAATGATAATAAAAATAAAACAAAATCCCAAGAGGAGAATAGAGAAGGGACGGACTGTGGTGTGGCTCCCAGGGGGTGGGGGGGATGAGTTCTCACTTACTCACTCTCTCTCTCTCTCTCTCTCTGATGAGCACACATGCCCTCTAGCAAACTAAAAATAATGATAATAAAAATAAAATAAAATTTCTAGGTGCAAAATTAAAAAATAATTTAGCAGACTATCAAGAAAGTACCAAGAGAAAAATAGACACTAAAAATGGACCTATTATAATGTTTAAGATGTCTTCCCACTTTCCCCAGAGAAGCTTAAAAATCCACCAGATGATTCGAGATGTTTATTGTTGAACCAGTGACCGAAGTTTTTAGGGCTCTTGATTGCAAACCCAGGCCTCAGGAGGACCCTAGACGTGCTCCTGTGCTCACAGCTGCAGAATTAGCAGGGACAAGCACTTGTGAAGAAGTTTGAATGCCATCACTCGGACTGCCCTCTCTTTCCATTCCTACTTTTTCTCTGGTTTAGTCCTTGGGGCTGCGAAACACCATAGATCAGGCGGCTTATTCATGCTAGAAATATTGTTTCCACAGTTCTGGGGGCTGGACATCCAGGCTCCAATAGATTCAGTGTCTGGGGAGGTCTAAGCCCAAATACCAAAGAATAAATAAACAAAAAAAGCAGGGGGTAAAAAGAATTACTGCTGTATACCAGGCAGTTTATCATTCATATATGTATTTTAATGCATTTTTAGAGTCTGTGCTATTTAAAAGCTTTCATATATTTGTAATATTCTTTTGATTTCTAGTATTATCCTGAATAGAGATTCACTTTGTTACCAAATTAATCTTTCATAATTTGGTGATTGTTTTCCTAAAAGTTGGCCTTCAAATTACTAGAAAATTGAAATATAAATAATTTTCAGTAATGTCTTTTTACATACATTTTACAAAAAAAAATTTCCTTAAACAGACATCGTAAAATAAAAATTCTAAACTTGTTTATTTTTGTGAGCAAGGTTATTCTTTTTTCTGTTTTATTTAGTCCTTGAAGGTATAGATCGGAAAAATCTGTAAATAACTTTATGTTATTAATAACTAATGTCAGTATAGCTTTTCCTAAAATTAAGTCACTATGTAACTTTAAGATATCACTCTACTTTAAAGTACTTTTTCTTTTATCATATTAGATTGTATTCTAGCAATACTGCATAAATACAGTTACAATACAACATAGTACAAAAAGGTTTAAAATGTTGATTTGCTAGTTATAGAAATGAGTAAGTTATTCCTGCAGTGAAAGATGATAAAGTGAATGTATTCACTTATTTTTCTATCTCTCCCATACCCTCTCCACTTTCAATTTTGAGGGGAGGATTTCTTGAGTAACTTTTCTAGAAAAAGTGAACTTTATGAGTCATTCATAAATTCATATTTTTTACTCTACTTAATTATTGCATTTACTCATACGGAATTTTAATTTCAAATTACTTTCCCCCAGAATTACAAAGATATTGTCATTATCATTTAGTACACAATTACGCTAGTTAGAAAAATCTCACGTTAATTTGACTGACTTTTAAAGAAACTTGTACTCACTCATTCATTTTTTTTTTTTTTTTTACTTTTTGCCATTGGAAGCTTTATGAAAATAAAACAACTTAAATAAATGATTAGTCATAATAAGTGAATGACACAAACATAAATAATCTGTCAAATTCTCTCTAGAGTATAGTGGAGGTCCTCTTATCATACACAATGACATGAAGAGAGAAAGTTGGGTAAATGAAAATTATTAAAAATATTATGTAATTTATTCAGCCATGGAAAAGTAAGATCCTGGCATTTGATAGAAAGTGGTCAGATATGGAGGATCCATTGATGAGTGAAGCAAGCCAGGATATGAAAGAAAGATATTGTATGTATCCACTTAATATATACCGACTATCCACACTTACGGTAGAGATTGAAATACTGGAGGGCATAAAAACAGGGAAAATAGTTATGGATGCTGAAGACAGTGGGGAACGGTGGGGGCAAAAGGGAAGAACATGGAGAATAGCAAGAGAACAAACAGAGTGGCGTGACATTAGTGGGGACAGAAGTGGCTTATTACCTGTTGATAACACATATAGTATTCTCACCTGGACTGGTCTGAGAAGTGTTTCATGTTGGGTAAATTTATTTTAGAAACCAAATTATATATAGTGATTGAATGTTTACAAAAATAATGAGAATAATAATAATCTGAAAAAAATGATGAAATTTGAGGATGATGATGATGTGGATAGTAATGCAGTCTTGACTGATATGAATGGTATTTCTGGTGGAAAAAGAAATGTAATACACTATAAAGATATATGTGATTCAATGTAGTATAAAATATTATGATAATAACAAATAAAATTAAATTTTTAAAAATATTATGTAATTTACACTTTTTAAAGTTTCACCAGCCAAAGCCTTCTTTCAAGGAGCCGTCATTGATTTTTTTTTAGCATAAATCACTCCTGTGTTTTTTTTATACATTTATTTGAAGTGGAAAAATAATGAAAGAAGTTGCAAAGCAATATAAATGCAGAATCCTAGACTTTAAAGATGGATGTTTTTTCCTTAAACATTAGTAGCTTCTTTTGTTCACCCTTAAGACATCATCTACTTGACTGTATTGAGCCTTTTGAAAGAATTCAACTTATTTTTCATGAAAACAATAATTGAATTTGAGTCACATGATATTGTATTAAATAACCTAGTTAAAATAACAAGAAAAAAATTTGCATAAACTGCTTAAATACTCTTGGGCAATTGCTAACCTACTCTTCACAGTCTTTAACAATCTGGTGGTGCACTTTTGAGAATGGAAACTATATTTTTATGTTTCAGAATCGCTTCTCTGGCTTTGAGTTGACTAGTCAGATGTCCGCACCTTGCTTTTTCTGGTCACACACACATTCGTGGTGGATGGAGCTCGCTCTGCTCTCATGATGCCCAAGCAAGTATTATGCCCTGATGGAAATAGCAGACACTGAAGAATGCTTCAAGCTTGACCTGCTACCTGGGAACACTGCCCACAGATATATTTAATATCAACTTTTGATCACTAGGACCAGTAGGTGGTGTGATGGTTAAGGTGCTGGGTTCCCAGATGGCTGTGGTTCAAGTCCCAGACCCAGTGGCTTAAAAAAGACAACAAATAAATAGATAAATAAATGAATGTTTTAAAAAAATTTTATCACTGCTTACAGATTCAAGCTTTATGAAGATTTTAAATATAGTGGTAATATGATGCAGAAGAATATAATTACATTGTTTATAAAATAGAGCAGTTCTTTATTCCCCACTTTCCGCGTATTCCATTTTAGCTATTCATGACTGATTTTCATTTAACATAATAATTATTAGGATAACATACTAGGGATTCTCCATAATACATCTTTATCAGCAGAACATGTTTATTCCTGTAGTCTGCACCTCTGTCCTTCACTCCTAACCCAGGTATGTACATACATCATCTCCATGCCTAGCATTGTTCTTTGGGTCGTTGTTAAAGTCAGAAGGCTCCTTTATTCTCCAGTCCTTCCCTCTGTCCTGTGTTGCTGAACCTCATTCTACTGGGAGGAAACACATGACACAGGCAGCCAAGGTTACACTGGGGTCCTATGGAAAGAGTACTGACGGGTTCCTCATCCTAAGAGGAAAGTCCAGGGTCC
>NW_006205449.1:730544-742669 GCF_000334495.1 Tupaia belangeri chinensis
GGAAAGATGAACCAAGTAGGGTCAGAGGGCTGCTCTGCAGGAAGACAAAAAAGGTGTGGACAGAACCTCCCAGGCAAAGAGACAGGAATGACAAGGCAGTTTTCAGAGAGGGCATGCCAGGGTGGCTGGGGCTGGAGAGCAAAGGCAGAGGCAGGAGCTGGGTGGGAAAGCAGGAAGAAGAGGTTCTCGAAGGTTCCAGACGGTGCAGCAGTGGGAGCATACTGGCACACGTACCCAAGGTGTTTAACAAGCCACCCAATCCAGGACTGAGCCACGGCTGGCCATGTGGGTCTGACACATTTAGCCACTCTGCCACAGGACCAGCCCAAGAACTTTTTAGAAGATAAATTTTCATTCATAAAAAAACCTCATAGGTATTCCTAGCCCTGTGTCCTTTCTTCCACCACCTCTCACCATTTCTGTTAACAGTATTTGGGAGGATTTGTTATTTCTTATAGTGTACAGTTAGGGTTTGAAATCTTTTTAATCCACATATTCCAAACATTCACAATGCTATTTACTGGTCACCTCACTGCTGATATGGCCACATGTCACATAAATTGGCATGTAACTTTTCACGTCTCCCACTACTTACAAGGGGCGTTCCCGGAGGCCTACTCTAGTTCCCAGAGGTGTACTCTCGCTGGGCGCTGCTTCTCTGGGCTGCTCTGGGATAGATGGGTCGCAGTCTGCTCCTGGCTCCTCTGATGCTCTCTTCAGCCTGAAGCCTTGCCTTCTGTGCGTATCAAACCATGGGACATGATAAATCTGCGTGGACCTGCACGGCTGTATATTCTATCTGTGGCTTTAAATATTTTTATAATCACGGGTGCAATATAGGACTCCAGAGACTCTTTAAAGTCGGCACTTCGAAACAGCCGGATGGGGATTCAGAAAACCTGTATGCTATCGGCCTAAATTGCAGGAAAACTTCTCTGAGCCTTTGATGTGTACAGCAGTTGGGGTTTCCTGGGAACCGCATTTAATTTTACAATATTAATCTCTGCAGTAAGGGCTATCCCTGTAATGCACCGAAATAGGATGCAGGGTGCCTTCTTTCTCCCCACACCTTTGAAGTCAGAAGCAGAGGCACTATTCACATGAGACCACAAACTAGCCCTCGACTTCAAACCGTGAGACAGTACTGCACCTCAGTCAGCCTGAACAGGCACAATCCTCCTAACAGACCAAGCAGAATACGGCTTCCTTGAAACCGAACATCTGCCACAATAATCTGCCCTAAATCCTGCTCCCTCGATGACAATGGGAGGGATGGACCTCATTCGATTCTTATCAATATCTAACTAAAACAAACTGACTTTGGGGAAGTAAGGACTACTTGGAACAGACCCCATAGTTCCTATGCCGGCCTCTGGGTCTTGAAGTGGAAAACAAAGATCCAAGACGAGTCCTGGGAAGGCGCGAGACCAGCCCCAGGGGAGTTGGTAGACTCTGGGCAGCAGATTATTCTAAATTCTTTTAATGAGCAATTTTTAACCGAACAAAAACAGTGAAGTAGGCTCCGGAGAAATTTTAAGCAGGCAATCCAGGAAACCTACCCTTACTGGGCTCGCATCTCTCTCCACACCCACTGTCTGCAGGTAGATGCACACTGCGGCGTGTTTTGTCCTGTGGGAGTCTCACATGAAATCCCAACTAGTTCCCTTTAATAATTTGGAAACTGGAGGGAACCAGCAGTTAGCGTAATGGCTATGTTGCTGGACTCCCACGTGGTCAACCGCAGTTCACGTCCCAGACCCGGTGGCTTAGAACTCATGCCAGGCGCATGTATATGCGTGCCCAAGATCCCGAGAGGAAAATGGAGAAGGGATTGCGGCATGACCATCCCCCCGTGGAGGTGTGATTTCTCGCTTTCTGTCTCTATGTCTCTTTCTGTCTGTCTGGCGACCGCA
The DNA here is from genome assembly GCF_000334495.1 of Tupaia belangeri chinensis. Classification (NCBI taxonomy): domain Eukaryota; kingdom Metazoa; phylum Chordata; class Mammalia; order Scandentia; family Tupaiidae; genus Tupaia; species Tupaia belangeri. Next base: position 732,458 of record NW_006205449.1, read on the forward strand.
TGTGCCCTATAGTGAAAACCTCTCAAAAAAAAAAATTTGGAAACTGGAAACACGTACTTAGTGTTGCCTGGCTCTCTGGGAAAGTAGGCGGTCACAACGGTATGTTTTTCCTTATGGGCAATTCCTCTGTTGAAGAGTATAAAACAGAAGGTGAGTAGCAAAGTTGCATGTGACAAACACAATTGTGGGGGTATTTAAATCCAAGTTGTGTGTCTGTGGACCTCCGTGATTTATGAAGTTTTTCCTGTGTGGCATTCCAGAATGATCATTTTTCTATTGGTATAGTGTGGGCCTACTCCCAACGGCTCCCCCTTAGGTTGCTTTTGGTCATTTTTTCATGGGGCAAGTTTTATGCAGGGGCCACCAGGGTGCTGAGGGGGCCGGTCACCAAATTGCAAAAACAGACAACATTGCAAGGAAGCACAGAAACGCTCCACAGAAACGTGGTTTTGTAAACATGCTTCTGAATCCAGGAGGCCTGAGCAACTTCTCAGAGCCTTTCCATGATGGGCACGCAGCCACAACGCTTGCTTCCGGAATGCGTTGCTGAAGGTCCTCGCGCTAAGTGATGAGTGGCGAAACGGCCCCTGGCGGCTTTGCCAGGAGGGTCATGCACTGATGCAGGCTCAGGCTGAGAGGGAAAGAGGGGTGCCCGTTGGCACCCAGCGAGCAGGGAAGCCTTTCCATTGCATCTCCATCCATGCAGCCAAGGCAGTCTCTCTCCCACCTTGCCCCTCTGTCCTGGCCCGGGAAGCCCAAAGACCATTGTAGCTTTGATTGCATTTCTCACCTCGCCTCCCTGGCCCGATGGTGTTGCCGTGTTGCGAGCTTTCATGGTGGCTGCAGCAGAGCCGTGCCTCCTCCTCCCCAAGCCAGCACTCACAGGTGAAGGTCCCTGGGGAGGGATAGAAGTGGCTTGCACGTCTGTGTTTTGTTTTGTTTTATTTATTTATTTTTTTCTATCTGTGATTAAAACTACAAATTTAGTTAATGCACAGAGCAGACTTTGTGAATAAATCTCCATGCATGCGCGCGCGCGCGCACATACACACACACACACACACACACACACACACACACACCACCCATAATTGCTTTTAAATGCTGGAGCCGTTCTGAGATGCTGTCATCCACTTCTCAGGCCCTGGGCTCCCCGCCCCTCCCTCACCCACTCTCCGACCCTAGTCCCACATTAGCCTTTTGTTCTGATGGCAGATCAGCAACCCCACAGCTTTTTCCAGTCAGACCTGGGACAAAGTAGACCAATTTTCTGTGTGGCTGGCCTCCTTAGTTGCATTTTTGGCAGATTAAAAACAAAAGATATGACCAATAATACTCATAAAATACTGAGCTTCCTTGATGTTCTCCCTCAGGTTCACAGCAGAGACGCAACTGTCCGGCTGTATATCACTCAGAAATGTTTTACTGATCTTCTAGAAATATGTCATCATTTAGGAGTATTATATATCTTTCTAAAATCACTCAAGATTTATGGTGGTGACTTGAATCCCTTTAGAGCTATCTGCTTCACACTTTTGAACACCAAAGAAAGAGGAAAGATTGCTATTTTAAGGAATTTGGAGCAATGGTTATGAGGAAGCCAGAGCCCAGAACGTGTCCAGAGATTAGACTCGAAACAAATGAGAATGGAGGCCACTGGAGCCAACGGGGGCCATCAGGATTCAGAGGGGCCCCACCCTACCAGTCTCCTGCTGGGTCAAATCATTCCCTGGTGTGTAATGAGCCGTGGAATTTCAGCTTTTACCTAATCACTTCTATCACTCATTGGCTCATCCTACCTTGAGATCCCCTGAAGGTTTTGGGGAATGGTGATTTCAAACTACATCTCTTAGCAAGGCTGCTTTCTGAATTACTAAGAAAGCACAGAACTGTTGAGGGACTTGCCTCTTGGATGGATAAATCTTCAGGATAAATGGGAAGGATGTGTAGAAAGGTTTAACCAACAGACAAATCTACAATAACCTATCTGAAGGAGTGAGTAAGCGCCTTAAAAATGACCCTGGTGTGAGACCTCTGTCAATGTTTGCGATGTCACCATTGTCATTAGTCCTTCCTAGAGTGCTTTCCAAGAAGTTCTGGTTGGTCGTTCATCAAAAGACATGGCTGCTTTCCACGGACGTGCTGCCTCACCCTTGCAGTCCAAGCACATGCTCTTTCCCCTGTGACGCAGAGGGTAGGATAAAGGGCTGAGTCACCACAGTGACCAACAACCCACCAGGTTCACAATGCTTGCACAGGGAAGGATGCTGTCAGCACCCTCAGACAGGGTGGACTTAAATGCAAATGCTTAGCCTCATGAGCAGGAACCTGCTTCTGAACTGGTCAAGGTCATGGGTCAAAGGCAGGTCTGCAAAATGAAAAGCAAAGCTCGTGCATTATCCTTGGAGAACAGACTGACGAAGGGACTTTTGTGGGTTGGCAGCTGGTAAACTACCCTACCCTCCCTCTTGAGAGCCTGTTGATGCCCATATGAGGTCAACTTTGGTCTGGAGAAAGCCCCAGGGACCACACATCACCCCCCAGGGTAGCCACTTGGGTTTCACATGTAAGTAAGGCTGCTCGAGGGATAATGGGACCTTGGGGATGAAGGCCTCACTAAGTTGATGATGCTCAGCCCTGAATTTCCTCTTCCCCTCCTTCCCAGTTACATCTATTTCCAGTTCCCTGATGAGATAAACACTATCCTAGTTCAATGGGGACAGTCTGAAGGTGATGCTGAAGGCGAAGTAAATGTTTAATGTGTTTTTTTCTCACCACAAATACCTGTGTAAATGGAAAAATATGTTTAGCGCCCGGGTTTCTGGAGTGTCAGAGAGCATTTTTTTAAATTAATCTGTTAAGTTCTTCATGTTGCATCTTGTGTTTGCGTGTATTTGCTTCATTGTGAAGGGCAAGGGACCTGAGTGAGCATCAGCAGGCAGGAATTCACAGGCCAACACCGTGAGCCAGGATTCAGCCTCCCCAAGTGGAAAGTGGAAAAAATGGACAAACTCATGATTCCTCAGGGGGACCCTGCACTGGCCAGCTCAGATGACTAAGGTGACCACTCCCAGCACCTGGTGTTTTGCTTAGCAACCCCTAGGAAGGCCCTACCTAGGAACTACAGACAATTAGAGGACTTCCAACTCAAATGCTACCTCCAGTCTCTTTCTAATGCTTTTACCTGCCCAAGAGGCACCTCTACTTAGAAATGCAAAAGTGAGTGCCCAAGGATTAGCTTATATTTTTGACTCCAGTGTTTTGGGGGGTGGTCCTTGGGCTGAGAGAGGTCTTGCAAAGTTGCTCTGGTGCTGACAATTAGGACGGACCCGGGCTCAGTAATAGGCAGTGATCTGAGGTCTATTTCTTTCTCCCTGCAGCTCTCCCCCAGGCCCAGGTGCCATCAGGAACGGTGCTGACTCAGGAGCATCAGGACCACGAGGTGTGCCCAGGGCTCAGTTATGGACTCTTTCTTTCTTCTCACTCTGTCATGTCCTTTAGCCTCAGAACTTTCAGAAGCATTTACACACTGAAGACTCCCAAATTTATGTTGTTTGCATGAACTCCTTCCCTGAATTCCAGACCGAAAAATCCAGCTCTGACCTTGATGTCTCCATGGACATATTTAACCAGCATCTCAAACTTACCCCACCCAATCTGAGCTCCCACTCGCCCCGACAGGCCTCCTATGGCAGTTAATGCCAACCCCATCTTCCGCCTGCACAGAAGAAGTACCTTGCTATCACCCTTAGCTCCTCCTTGTCATTCCCAACGTGCTTCAGACCAATCAGTGAATCTAGTTTGCTTATCCCTCAAAATACTCCAAAATACTCACTTTCCCATTGCTCTTGCCCTGGTCCAGGCAACAACATGGTGACCTGGGTCCTCGCCATGGCTTCCTGTTGCCTCCCGCTTCGTCTCATGAATCTTTCTCATTTCATTTAGCAGTGCCCAGAGCAAGCCTATCACACCATTCCTCCGCTCCGAGGCCTCCGTGGGCTTCCCGTCTCATCCAAAGCTCAATAGAAGCTATGTCTCTGTGACCCACAGCCCCCATTAGCTCACCTCTGCCTCCACTCTGTCTATGTCCTCATCTCCTCCCAGTCTCCACACTCACCCCTCATAGTTCCAGAACACCTGGGGCAGGCTTCTGCCTCTAACCTCTGCCCTCCCTGACTCCCAGCACCCACATGGCCCCTTCCTCTTTGCCTTCACATTTCAACTTACTTGTCACTTTCTCTGACCACTTTAAAGTTTAGCTCCTTCCTTGCCAACATTTTTAATGCCCATTCTCTGCCTTATTTTTCTCCTTAGTTCTTATCGCCATCTAACATATTCTGTCTTTGACTTTTCAATTTATTATTTGAGTCTCATTAGATATAAATTCCATTTGGCTGGACATATTTTTCTGTTGTCATCCCTGCTGAGTCCCAAGAGCCTAGAGCACGAAGGAGGCGCACAGTGTTAGATGGGTGAGCATATTTTGTACGGTGCTACCAGCGACTGAGGGGCAACTGAGCAGCCTGGCAGGACAGGGAGTCACAAGTGCTCACAGATGTTAGCAGGGGCGGTCTCTGGACCATCTCGTATTCCAGTTGTTACCACTGTTCATGACCGGTGTTCTCTGGCTACTACAACGGTACTTTTTACCTATTAGAATGGTTTTACACACCTCAGACACAGAACGCCCTCCCCACCTGATGCGGTAGGTCAAAGTGAAACAGTCACACACCCATCTAGTAAAGAGCAGAGACCAAAGGCAGTGGAGAAAGACACACAGAACTTTCAGAATGTGACAATCTGTGTATTGTTTTTTATTGTAACATGTAAACGCTTTTAGTTTGGATGGTTCAGAGCAAATTGTGATTTATTTTAAGATATTTCAAAATGCATTCATTCACAAATTCTTAGGAAATTCTAGTTAATAGGACTAAGAGAGAAGCCAACAGATGAAAGAATGAAGAAAACATCTTTTAAAATATATAAAAAGAATTCTGAAAGGCAAGATGGTCCTTGAGCTGAAGTGAGATGAGAGCAGGGCAGTCTGAAAGCCACGGTTTGAGTAATAAATAAGATCCATTTATTTATCTGTGTGCTTATATGTACATGTTATTTTTATATGCATTCAAATTTGCAAGAATGACATTAAAGAACATTCATATATTGCTGGCCCAGATTCACTAGGTTACATTTTGCTACATATGTCTTATTATTTGAGAAAAAGAAAGAGACAGAGGGGAAGAGGCAGAGAGTGAGAGACAAAGAGATGGAAGAAGAGATGCTAGTTTATCCCGAACCACTGGAGAGAAATTTAACAGCATTAGGTCCCCTTAACGCTAAATACCTGAGTGCATATTCACCGAGGACAAGGGCTTTCTCCTACACGTCTGAAGTATAGTCGTTGAAATCCGAACATTCAACACTGAACTAAAGCTATTAGCTGATCTAGTCCACATCTGAATTGTTCCCATTGCCTCAGTGATATCCTCTGAACTTCCCAGGAGCCAGCCCCGGATTCCCTGTGTGTGTACTTCTCACACCTTCTGGGTCTCCGCTCATCTAGAACTGTAGCTTAGCCTTTGTCTTTATCATTTTTCAGTTTATGTAACTCTTCTATGAGAGGAAAGAGAGAGGCAGAGAGGCAGAGACAGCACTCCCAACAGGGTCCAGGCCTAGACCAGGAGCAAGCATGAGCCCAGCATATTCAGGGCGGTCTGCACTTCACCGGAGCCTCACCTACGGGGCTGCCTTGCAGAGAGCTGGGCTTTACCACCACGGCACCATCTGCCTCTGTCTTCCCTCAGCAACATTTACAAAACTCAGGCCACTTCGTAGCTGTCCCAATTTGGGGTTGTTGAGGTGTCTTTGTGATGATTAGATCTGGGCTGTGCATGTTTGGCAGAAATTCCACAAAAATGTTGTATCTGGCTCATCGCATCATATGAGGGAGGAGTCACATGATGTCACTCTGTTCCAATATTTGAGTTGTTAACTTATTTAAAATGGAACTAGTCAGGTTTCTAAACTGTAAAGTTCCCATGTTTTATTTGTAATTAATGCGTAATTTGTGGTGAGATATGGTGAGACTGCACAAACGCCTCCCCCTCATCTCACTTTCACTCAATAGTTTTTGCATCTATTGTTGATTTTCTCATTCTATCCCTGCTTTTGTTGATCTAGTGATGCTTTTATTTCAACTTCAGTTATTCTTTTTCTTTCTAAAATTTTCATTTATTTGCATAGCTTTTATATCCCTGCTGAGATTCCTGGTCTGTTCATTTATTATAATTAGATTTTTCTTTAAGTTCTTGAACATGATTAATCATTGTTTTGTTTGACTGCATGTTGGTGTTGTCCATTTTAGAGAATCTGGGTTCCGTTATGTCCCTTTAAAGTACATTGCCTTTTGGTCTAGAAGGCGGATAACTTGATAGAACTCATATTCTGAATTCTGTCTTCCTTGAGGTGGGCATCGGTAGATCTTACTCAATCTCCAGTCTTGCAACTGTTGCCTCTGCTGGGAAACTGGAGTCTTCCCTCTGCATGTGCAGTTTAGAGGCTAACAGGGATTAGGGATTTATATACAGATTTTGAGACTACTCTTTCTGCACTTGACTTCTGAAATTCTTTCTTCACTTTCCAGCCACTGCTGACCCTAAACTATGCCCAGAGACTTTGAAGACAGGAAGGATACAAGTTTATCCTCGGGTTCTATCCGTGCCACACTATGAAGATCTGAAAGTACCCTCAGGAAAAGGCAAGAGCAAATGCACGAACCACCTGGCGGATGACCCTCTGCCTCCCTCTTGTTATTCTCCAGTGCCTTTGAAGAATTGAGTCTTATATTTATTGTATAAAGTCCACACTTTGTAACTGTTATCCAGAGGAGGGCTATTCTGGAAACTTTTTTACTATTACCAAAAGCAGGACTTCTCTGATCATCTTTTCAAATATAGAAATTGGCATGCTTTCTCAGAGCGTCATGCTTCCTGCCAGTTCTTACCTGACATGGTAAACTTTCCATCGGCATTACTATTCTTTCTCTGATACAGAATCTAGCCTCCGTTCTCCTCCTTATTCTTATCACCTACCTGAGTGAAGCGTCTCTGCATACAATCTGAAAGTGTATTTCCAGTGGTTCAGTGTGAAGCCATCTTCTTCAGCAAGTGAGAAATCTAACAGGTATTGCACATCCCAGACTGGAAATATGTGAACGTGGATGCTAGGTAATCTGAGCCCCAGAAGGGACCTTCTCTCATTCATCATGTAACATATGCATGTTTCTATACATGCGCAGATAATTTGGGAAGCCAGAATGCACATAGCTGCAGGTCTACATGCCTACAGAGTGTGTTAAACGTAGTGCCATCATTTTAAATACACTCAGGGCACTTTTCGAAGTGTCTCCGCTCTATTCTGTCAGAGCCACTCACATTTTTAAATAGCAGTCCCAACGTGCACCTCACTCTCTTTATGCCCCCCTCGTACTGCAGCCCACTGTCCCAAGTCTTCCTCGAGACAAGCGAGCACGTGGACTTAAGCACATGTCCCCCTAGGCATGCATTTCTTGCCCCCCAGTGCTCTCATCATGTCCTGAGTATCAGACTCCTGCATTCCTTCCCTTCCTCGGAGCCCTCAGCCCAGGATGCTAAGAGAAAATGCAGCTCCTACAACAAAGCCGCCTGCTCCCTTTCTCATTGTCCCCAACAGCTAAGTGAGTAACTCACCAAATGCTGGCAGGAAGGGAGTCAATGACTGAGATGGCAAACATCTCAGGTACTTCCTGAAAAGAAGGGGCTGGGAGGTGGCACCGCAGTGAACCCATGTGGGGTCTGTCCTCAGTTCAAATCCTGAGGTCTTGCTAGTGTGCCAGGCAGGCCTATGCCCATATCCTGGCTGGCTCGGATCGGGGGGAGGGCACATCACAGCGTGAAGATCCTGCTGGGATCTTTCTCTCTCTCTCTGAAAACATAAATTAACTTTATTAACAATAAATAGACGAACAAAGGCACATGAAAATCTCAAGATTGAACCCAGACTGGGAAGTTTTCACTAGAATGAAATTAGAAACCCTCTTACAAAGAACTAAAGTTCTAGGAATGCTCTGTTGCCACCCTGCAATTTATTATCATAGTCTGCTTGTAACTCTAACCTAACAATGTGTCATCTTTACTTTTCATGTTATTTATTTACAAGTGCATTTTCAGTATCAACCCCTTCATTCATTAATCCTAATGTGGCCTTTTCCAATGTCTACTTACCATTTTAAATACTTGCTATAATTTACAGGGCTTTCTTGAACACATCCAAGGTATATTATATGAGGCTAGCTTAATGGAAAGTCTTCTATACTAAAGCAGGAAAAAAAACATTTAATTTATGATGGCTTTGAATTTTGATCATAATTTACTCAGGGAGACCTACTCATACAATGCAATACCAATACAATTTTTCAGAAGCAATCAAAAAATAAAACAATAAAGTCTGATCTTATTAATTTTTTTCTGAAAGCTCAAACATATTCCATTCTGGGATTATGCAAATTATACTTAACTGCAGAACACTTGGGTCATTATAATTGCTCTTGAGCTAATTCTATTTAGCTTACCTTTTGGAAGCATTTTTGGCCCCAGAAATTCTCTAATATATTTGTTTCTTTTTTCTCCTTAAAGAAACTGTCAAAGGCTTACCCCAGTTCCAGACTTTAAACACCAAAAAAGATGTACATGGAATTAAGAAAAAACATCACTCAAAAATTCTATGCAAAGAAGAACCATGTTTTGCTGATCTCGCATGTGACCTTCTGACTCTAATCCTTACACTGGAGTCTGACCTAAAATAGGAAAAACTTTGGAAAGAATCGTTGTCAAGTAAATGATGCACATTGAATTCCCCTGTGGAAAGCCAGGCCCTCCCTGGGAGGGCTTCTGCTCTTTCTTTCAAAAGGATGGAAGAGATCCTTTATTAGGGCTCTCCCTAATGAGGGAAGTTCATACAGTAAGTGAAAGCTGCATACATTAAAAAGACAAGATCCTTGGGACCAGCAGTTGCCGTAATAGCTATGTCGCTGGACTCCCATGTAGTCGACTGTGGTTCAAGTTCCGGACCTGGTGGCTTAAACTCACGCTGGTCTCTCTCTGTCTTTCTGGTGAGTGCAAAAACCTCTCCAAAGAAAAGACAAGATCCTTGACCGAACAGGCTCAGAGTTGAAAGGAAGACGAGGTCTGAGAACACCAGGGTGCAGGTAGAGATGGTGGCAAGTCCCCGACTCGGCAAGGCTTCTAGAAGGAGGCTATGTTTGAGCTGGGATCCAGGTAGGAGACTGGTGTTCCAGGCAGAAGAACTCACATAAACAGAGGGCACAAGGAGAAAAACATTAAGGAAACTTCCTAGAGATCGGAGGGCCGTCTTATAAAGTGAGTGGGACTGGCATAGCTGGGCATCTTTATGAACAATGAGCAACCCTTGAACACCTGAGGGCTGTCTGGGCATGAGAGGGACATAATTCAGGAACGGGCACTAGGTCATGCCGTGGATCGCTGGCTGGGCAGGGCGAGAATTAGAGCAGGACGCTGGGATTCGCAAGTGAGGAGAGGGCAGTGCAGAGGGCACCGTGAGGGCAGAGCTCGGGGACTGCGGGGAGAGGAATGGAGGGCCCCAGCAGTGACTGGGTAGCTGGAAGCTGGCCGAGGCATTGGCAGAAGAGGGAAGTCACAGAAAGCTGGAGGTGGAGGGTGGGTGTGCCAATGGCAGGTGGCTCTGACTGACCGGGAAAAGCTTTACCCATGCAGAGAAATGACCACGTATCTGAAGAGAGTGGGCATGGAAAGGAATGTGGAAGAAACCCTAGGACAGTCCAGGACCGCTCCAGGGGTTCCTAGTTAACGAGTTCAGAGCGAGAGAAGGACACTCCCCAAGCAGTCAGCGCGAGGTCCCATGACCACCGTCACGGCGTGAGGAGTGAGGCAGCAGCTAGAGGAACCTGAGCACCGACGTGCTGGGTGGGTTCTTGAGGACCACACGAAGGCCCTGCAATGGACCACACGACAGAGCGGAGTCCCCCTAGCTAAGCAAACCTGTGTCCCTCTGGCCTGGGGGCTGGAGCTGGAACTAGAGAGGCAAACTCAGACTGGCCTGAGTAGAGGCCAAGAGGAGAGACCAGAGTGGGATAGACCTAAGTGAAGAGTCCCCTAGCCAGTGAGGGAGAAAGGG
>NW_006205449.1:742828-744574 GCF_000334495.1 Tupaia belangeri chinensis
TCTGCACAACCACAAAACTGACATGGCCTCGCTGTTCAAAACGGCTCCTGCTAAAGATGATCTGTCCTCTCATGGAAAAGAAATAAGGTGTATTCTGTTTTTTTAAAATTAATTTATTTTTATTTTGACCAAAGAGGGACAGAGTGAGAAAGAGCGAGAAAGACGGAAAGTGAGAAAGCAAACCACGGTTGGCCATGTGGCAATCCAGCGTCCTTAACTGCCAAACCACCTGCCAGCCCCAACTATTCTGTTTTTAAGGGGCAAAAAGTAGGAAGAAAAGACAAAAAAAAAAATCAATCTTTGGGCTATCACTAATCCTTAACTATATAAGATTCTCCAGAAAAGTCAGTTAATGGAAAACAAGCTTCCTTCCAAAGGGCCAATTTTCTAAGTAGAGAAGACCCACAGGAAAACTAGGGTTAATTCAGCTAAGACTCTAACAGGAGGCCACCTTCTGATATCAGATCGCCCACCATACTCGGCCTGTAAATCTTCATTCTGTCACTCTCATGTCTCATACTGGGCACGGGAGTTGCCCGACTGATGTAGGAAGATGGCACATGACATAATGACAGTCACCAAGTGGCGCTTTTGAATCCCCACATGTGACCGTGTGCGATGCCGGATACAGCAAGCTCTTCAGTGTCCTGGTCCCCGTGTGGGTGACGATGACTCCCTAAGTGGTCCGCATCTTTGTCTAAGCATGACTGCTTCTACCAAGAACCTGGCAGTACACAGGTTCAGGGAACCAGGACAGCTAAGCCCGGAATGTGGGTCTGCAGGGAGGGAGGGGAAGTGGAGGGAGGGGGAGGGAGAGGGATGCTGAGAAAGGCGGGGAAACATGGCGGCCTCCAAGTTAATCCTGTCCTTTCGGGCTGCCAACGTGGCATCAGCACGTGCTCCAGGCTGGAAGGCAGGCCTGGATTAACATGCCACACGGGCTAAGTTCACACGGAGAACCTTCCACAGATGTGCTAACACAGGCAAATACATCAGGATGCATCCTGGCTGCTCAAAGTCAAATATGGAAGCCCTCTGGACTGCTGGCTGCCCTTGCTTAGATCTCCAGCTCCCATTGATTCATAAAACCGTTTGAAATGAAACCGGGTTCCCATCCTCAATCCATGAAATTATGCTTAAAGAACCTGTAAGGCACAGCAGCCTCGGCCCGGTGAGTGGCGCTTACTTTCCTAGGCACGTGCACCCTCACTCCTTGCTCTGCCCTCCTGTACAGCCTGCCCATGTCCTAAGGAAGAAAACCGAGGCCTGCAGAGGTTAGGGACTCACCCAGGACAGGGGGCGATGGGTGCAGCCAGGTCTTAACATCCCTTCACTGGTCTCCAGGGCATTGCGTGTTCCTTCCAGAGCTACAGACCTGGGAAGGGGGCGCTCCAACTCCAGGGCACAGCCACTGGTGTGAACTCCGAGCACTTTGGAAAACTAGAAAATCACCTCACCTCCCCCCCTTTTTTTTTTTGCTCTTGTGCACAACTTTTATTATCATTTGCTCTATTTCATCAAGAAGATAAAAGGAATGGCCAGGGTCAGCAGGTGGAACGCTGTTTGAGGTGTTGGACTCTCACATGCCACGTATCTGAAGAGAGTGGGCATGGAAAGGGATGTGGAAGAAACCCTAGGACAGTCCAGGACCGCTCCAGGGGTTCCTAGTTAACGAGTTCAGAGCGAGAGAAGGACACTCCCCAAGCAGTCAGCGCGAGGTCCCATGACCACCGTCACGGCGTGCGG
>NW_006205449.1:744860-751867 GCF_000334495.1 Tupaia belangeri chinensis
GGGCCGGACTGCAGGCCAGATTCTTCCTGGCAGCTGCCCACTAGGCTCAGGCCTCCCAGTCCCCGCTCTGTGTCTCACACACACACACACACGCACATGCACGTAGAGTGGCGATCTTCTCCACCAGCCTGTGACCCTCCCTCCCAGCACAGCGCCATCTGTTCCTGCAGGAGCGCTGGGCCCGCTCCCGTGCTCTGCTCTGCACCGCCGACCCCTCAGAGAGGGGCACCTCGGCCAGTCCTGGGGTGATGCAGGCGGCACACTCTTCACAACCACAAAACTGACATGGCCTCGCTGTTCAAAACGGCTCCTGCTAAAGATGATCTGTCCTCTCATGGAAAAGAAATAAGGTGTATTCTGTTTTTTTAAAATTAATTTATTTTTATTTTGACCAAAGAGGGACAGAGTGAGAAAGAGCGAGAAAGACGGAAAGTGAGAAAGCAAACCACGGTTGGCCATGTGGCAATCCAGCGTCCTTAACTGCCAAACCACCTGCCAGCCCCAACTATTCTGTTTTTAAGGGGCAAAAAGTAGGAAGAAAAGACAAAAAAAAAAAATCAATCTTTGGGCTATCACTAATCCTTAACTATATAAGATTCTCCAGAAAAGTCAGTTAATGGAAAACAAGCTTCCTTCCAAAGGGCCAATTTTCTAAGTAGAGAAGACCCACAGGAAAACTAGGGTTAATTCAGCTAAGACTCTAACAGGAGGCCACCTTCTGATATCAGATCGCCCACCATACTCGGCCTGTAAATCTTCATTCTGTCACTCTCATGTCTCATACTGGGCACGGGAGTTGCCCGACTGATGTAGGAAGATGGCACATGACATAATGACAGTCACCAAGTGGCGCTTTTGAATCCCCACATGTGACCGTGTGCGATGCCGGATACAGCAAGCTCTTCAGTGTCCTGGTCTCCGTGTGGGTGACGATGACTCCCTAAGTGGTCCGCATCTTTGTCTAAGCACGACTGCTTCTACCAAGAACCTGGCAGTACACAGGTTCAGGGAACCAGGACAGCTAAGCCCGGAATGTGGGTCTGCAGGGAGGGAGGGGAAGTGGAGGGAGGGGGAGGGAGAGGGATGCTGAGAAAGGCGGGGAAACATGGCGGCCTCCAAGTTAATCCTGTCCTTTCGGGCTGCCAACGTGGCATCAGCACGTGCTCCAGGCTGGAAGGCAGGCCTGGATTAACATGCCACACGGGCTAAGTTCACACGGAGAACCTTCCACAGATGTGCTAACACAGGCAAATACATCAGGATGCATCCTGGCTGCTCAAAGTCAAATATGGAAGCCCTCTGGACTGCTGGCTGCCCTTGCTTAGATCTCCAGCTCCCATTGATTCATAAAACCGTTTGAAATGAAACCGGGTTCCCATCCTCAATCCATGAAATTATGCTTAAAGAACCTGTAAGGCACAGCAGCCTCGGCCCGGTGAGTGGCGCTTACTTTCCTAGGCACGTGCACCCTCACTCCTTGCTCTGCCCTCCTGTACAGCCTGCCCATGTCCTAAGGAAGAAAACCGAGGCCTGCAGAGGTTAGGGACTCACCCAGGACAGGGGGCGATGGGTGCAGCCAGGTCTTAACATCCCTTCACTGGTCTCCAGGGCATTGCGTGTTCCTTCCAGAGCTACAGACCTGGGAAGGGGGCGCTCCAACTCCAGGGCACAGCCACTGGTGTGAACTCCGAGCACTTTGGAAAACTAGAAAATCACCTCACCTCCCCCCCTTTTTTTTTTTGCTCTTGTGCACAACTTTTATTATCATTTGCTCTATTTCATCAAGAAGATAAAAGGAATGGCCAGGGTCAGCAGGTGGAACGCTGTTTGAGGTGTTGGACTCTCACATGACCAACAGCTCAAGTTTCAAGACCCAGCGGCTTGAAACTCAAAAAATCCCAAATGGAGAATGGAGGAGAGGGAGTGGGGATTATAGCATGGCCATTGCCCTGGGGGGGTGACCTCTCTCTCCCCCTCTTTCTCTCCCTCTCTCTCTCCCTCTCTCTCTCCCTCTCTCTCTCCCTCTCTTTCTCCAGGGAGAACATATGTCCTATAGCAAAAAAATTCTCTAAGGCCCCCAAAAGGTAAAAGGAATTCCCATGTTTATACATTGTGGTGCCCTAGTTTGCATACTATCTTCATGAAAATTCTGATTTAGGCTATTTTCCCTTCTGACAGGGCAGAGGGTGACTGTCCTTTCTCCTTCCTGGATTTGGTGTCTTTCTGCAGCTGGAGAGTCAAGGGCCTGTGGGGGATGGAGGGTTAGTTTTCTATCTGTCGGGTTCTTTCTTTTCCTTTAAATCATCAGCTTTGAAAAGAAGAGGAGAGAAGTTCCGGACTTACTCCTCACAGGAGGGCGCCACAGCCAGCCAGTCAGCATACACGGCCTCTTCCAAATGGCTCCAGGGCCCTTTCTGTGGCTGTGTAGGCCTCAGGACCCCTCCTCTGTCTCTGCACCCTCTCCATGTTCCTACTCCTCCCTCGTCCTTGGCCTCCAGGCCTCCTGGCCTCCAGTCCTCTCCTCTTTGGGGAGCAAGTTTTGCCTCCGACTATGGAAGAATCTCAGTGAGGAGGAGCCCTCCACTTATCTCCGCTGTGTGCTCCCGGAGGAAGCCGTGGCCGGTGGTCTAGGGTGCGGGGTGTCTGTTTCTGTAATAACAAACACCTAACCTAGCTCTGTACTCTGCATCAAGCGTAGCAGGCACTCGTCTGGGCACATGGACTCTACTGCCAGCACTGCCGTGTGCTTTCCAGAAGCTTCTAGAGGCCTGGGCTCAGGACCGGCCATATCTCCCTCCATCGGCTGCTGGCAAAAACCTGCACATACGGTGGGGATGCAGCAGCGAGTAATTGGTGAACACGAGATGTTGAACTCCCATTCCACTCACTGTGCACTAGTCTCAAAATGTGAACAAACTGCCTGTTAATTTGCTAGAGAACGTGTGTGCTTGCCAGAGGGAGAGAGTGGGAGGGCATCCCACCCCTGGGGACGGCCATTCTGCAGTCCTCTCAGGATTTTGAGCAGGGGCACGCACTGGCATATTTTGCAACCCACCAGGTCCAGGACTCAGAGGGAAGGTCAGCTGTGTGGGATCCAGCCACACGAACCACATGCCACTGACTGGCTGAAACACCACTTTAATAATTAAATAAACAACTCGAGAAACTTATATTTGAAATTCAGTGAAAGAAATGGTAGATCCCACAGGGTGCCTCATTAGGCTAAAGGGAACTTACTGAACAATCTGATGAGAAAACAGGTTTCTATCCTTAGCTTAGGATAGAAACCTAAATCCTAGATTTTTTGGTTTCCGTTAAAGTAAATATAGTTGTATTTATTTTGATACAGGGAGACAGAGTTTAGTTTTAAAGTTCACAAAAGCACCTTGCTAGGCCCAACAGGTGGTACAGTGGTTAAGGTGCTGGACTCCTACATGGCCAACTGCAGTTCGAGTCCCAGACGTGGTGGCTTGCTTTCTCACTTTCCCTTTCTCTCTCTCTGTGTCTTTTTCTGGTCAAATTTAAAAATAATATTAATGAATAAAATAAAATAAATAATTCTTAAAAAAAAAAAGTGCCTTGCCTCTCCCCTTCTTTCTTGCTCCACATGGCTATCATTCTCTTCCCCCCACCTAACATTTTAAAGGTAGGGGTGTTAAAGTTCTTCAGTCTTAAATAAAATGTAACTGTCCCATGTCATTTTCAAAAACTGGCTCTGTGATTTCTTTTCTTTTTTTTTTTTTGGAGAGGTTTTTTTGCTATAGGGTGTGTGTGCTGGCCAGACAGAGACAGAGAGAAAGAAAGCGAGAAATCACCCCCCAGGGGGGATGGCCATGCCGCAATCCCTTCCCCTCCATTCTCCTCTCGGGATCTTGGGCACACACGCACACGTACCCTGTGTGAGTTTTAAGCCACCGGGTCCAGGACGCGAACCGCAGTAGACTACATGGGAGTCCAGCGACATAGCCATTACGCTAACTGCTGGTCCCAAAAACTGGCTCTGTGATTTTTACGCATGGTAGCTGTAAGTGGCTTTGAAGTCCCAGTGCATTTAGGAACATCATCAGTCAGCACCAGGGAGAGAAGCACCTTGGATAAACAACGGGTTCAGGATGAACCTTGGTTTAGCCCCTGGGCCTGTGCAAGGCTCCAACAGGCTGCTGGGAACTGACAGTGGCAGCGAGGCCACTACCCCCACACATCGGGCATCTAGTCCATGGCAGCAGTGCAGGAGACCTGAGCAATACGAGGTAAGACAGCAGCCCACCTCAGCAAGCCCACAGACATGGAGCGCTTCCACAGTCTCTCCATCCTATCCTCTTGATTTCTTTCATCTTTCTCAGGATGGAGGTTAACTTGCTTCTGAGGAGATTTCAGCCATGTAGTAACTTACCATATTATCTGAATAGCCAAAAGTAAGAGTCCTGCTCAGACCACAGTGGCAGGGTGGTAGAACATGGCTGCACAATGCTAGAGCCACATGGCAGGTCTTGGGTTCAGGTCCTAGGTCAACCTGGGCATGTGAGGGGAGCCCACAGGTGTACTATGACCCAGGCTGGTCAGGCTGGGGGAGGATCGCGGCATGGCAAGCCTCTGCTGGGCATCCCTGTCTCCTCCCCTTCCTCCTCTCTCTCTCTTTCTCTCAGGAAGAAAATAAACTTTTGTAAAAGCAGGAGTGTCCGTCCATCTTCTGGATTCTGTTTTTGTGAAGTTCGTCAGTCACTTTCTACCCACGTGCTAATCATTTTCACACAGCCTCACGTTGACAAGAAAAACAACACAATAATAAATTATAGGGATCAGCAACTTCTCTGGACTCCCATGTAGTTAACCACAGCTCAAATCTCACACCCAGTGACTTAAAACTCCCGCCAGGCCTATGTGCATGCATGCCTAAAATCCTGAGAGGAGAATGGAGGAGAAGGGATTGCAGCATGGCCATAACCCCTGGGGGGTGATTTCTCACTTTCTGTCTCTCTGTCTCTCTGGCAAGCACACATGCCCTATAGCAAAAATCTCTCTAAAGAAATAATAATAAATTACATGATGGTAAAATTTCAGTAGCCAGCAGGAAAACATGTTCAGAAATGGATAATTCCCATTACTTTGTGGCTCATACAACATAATTATTACCATGACTAGAAAGTCAATTCACGGCACGAAACAAGGGGAATTCTTTCTTCTACCTTGCAGGCAGTAGAGTGAGTGAGACTGTTTTTGTGTTTCTTTCTTCCTTCCTTCCTTCCTTTCTTTCTTTCTTTCTTTCTTTCTTTCTTTCTTTCTTTCTTTCTTTCTTTCTTTCTTTCTTTCTTTTTGGCCAGTGTTCAGTGTCCACTGGTTTTCTGATCAGCTCTTCACATCAAACTTCTTGTTGGTCTTGAGCTTCTGGGAGGTCTTAGTTACTACCACAGTCACACCCAGGAGTCAGGAAGTGCAGATATCTCTGTGTGGACTTTGAGGGTGTGCTTGGTTTTCAGAGGAAGGAAATTCAAAAGCTGACCGCAGGTTCTGACAACACTCATTGTGTGTTCTGGTAAGATGTCCATCAGGTGGGATGCACACATTTGAATCACATTTCATGGTTATTTACCACTCTCATTGCTCAGTACAAGGAGACACACCCCACCCGTTGCCATGTGATTGTGCTA
Organism: Tupaia belangeri chinensis; assembly: GCF_000334495.1. NCBI lineage: Eukaryota > Metazoa > Chordata > Mammalia > Scandentia > Tupaiidae > Tupaia > Tupaia belangeri. Next base: position 750,509 of record NW_006205449.1, read on the forward strand.
GCTGACCCACAAAAAAAAGAAAAGAAGAGAAAGAAAGAAACAAACAAACAAAAACCACGTGGAGCAAGATAGAAGGCTAAATGGCCACCTAGTCCCTTGTTTCTTCTGCGGTCAGAAACACCAAGCCAGTAAGCTGGTCCTGTAACCTCCTCTTAATGATCAAAATAAATATGTTCTCTCCTCAGTGCATTGAATACACTATGCATTGATCAAATTTGTGAGTTTTTTTTTTCAAGTTTATAGTTTTCTTCCGTGAGAGAGAAATAGAGAGAGACAGGACCCAATAGGGTCCCTATGCTGCAATCCACACCTAGCCCAGCCAGCCGTCGCGGGCTGCATGTGCAGGCACAGCATGGTCAGGGCGGCCCCAGGATGTGGACCAGGCCCTTTCCCGTGTGTATCCAGCTGCGTTGCCGCTGTGCCACCATCTGGCCTTCTTGTGCTTAGGTACATGCATGAGTTCCAGTCAAAATAAAACTGCTTCTGCCTCTACGTGAGATCGTGAGATAATTCATGAAATTTCAGGGCAAGGTAGTAAAAAAGTTTCATTCTGAGTTCTGACATTCTTGATAAAATGTGTCACTAACAAGAATCTTGTTGATTATATTTGCTGCTTATTGTGGAGCGTCAGCGAATTAATATTACAATATGGGTTTACTTGGTTAATCAGAAATGACATCTGATTATTTATTCAGCAGAGAATCCATAACCCGACAGTAAGAAGTGTCCTGTTACTACTACGAATGATCTTCGCTCCTGTATTATTGAACGACACAGAAAAATAGTCCAGCTTTCTCTCGAAGTCCTGTGTGGCACAGGACAGTTTCAACCTGAATAATGTATCTGAAAACTAGAGGAAGAAACAGCTACAGGTAACAATTAACAAATTGATTGTGCTCTTGCTCCATCCCAAAAGCCTAGCACACGTCTCCACTTACTAAGGCTGTTAGTAAAAGGAATTTAGACTTTTTTCTCTTGTATGCTTGATGCTCATAGGCAATGGGTAAATGTCACTATCAAGGTAGAACACTTATGCCAATAAAAATAAGATTTGAAAACAGAGACAAGGGACCAGCAGTTAGCATAATGGCTATGTCACTGGACTCCCACATAGTCGACCGCGGTTCAAGCCCCAGACCAGGTGGTTTAAACTCACACCAGGTGCGTGTGCATGCGTGCCCAAGATCCCAAGAGGAGAATGGAGGAGAAGGGATTGTGGTGTGGCCATCCCCCCTGGGGGGTGATTTCTCGCTTTCTATCTCTCTGTCTCTCTCTGTCTGGCAAACGCACACGCCCTATAGCAAAAACCTCTCAAAAAAAAAAAAAAAAAAAAAAAAAAAAAAAAAAAAAAAAAAAAAA
>NW_006205449.1:752219-759486 GCF_000334495.1 Tupaia belangeri chinensis
AAAAGAAAAAAAAAAAAAGAAAAGAAAAAGAGAACAGAGACAAACACTAGCACTGGTAATGTACTGATTCGCTGTTCTCCTGAAACAGGCTTGAGCCAGTGCTGCGTCTCCATGTTCTCTTGCTGCTGCAAAATGCTTAAAGAGCACAGGGGCATCAAGACTTTGTGGGGCCGCTCCATCCCACTGATTCCCTGTGTTCAGCCGTTAGCGGGGTGGCTTCCCCAAACCACTCTGCCTGTGCACTGCTGGGTCATCACAGTGCCTCACCTCGCGGGAGCACGGGGGTGAGAAGCTGTGGGTTATGCACCTGTGCCCTGAGTGGGCCGCTTTCTCCCCAGGACCTTCACATTAAGAGCTTTGCTGTATATGTTCATCTCCTAACTCCATTCATATAAGTCAATAACGTCCTTTTTAACTCTCGGAGTGAAGGACAGCATTTCAAACTGATTTCTGTAGGACACTAAGAGATCCACACCAAATTCACTCAGATTACAGAGACGAGCCGTTGGAGACACTGTGCCCTCAGACCTTGGCCGAGCGTCCTGACATGCAAGGAAAGGCTCTGAAGGTCCAGGGGAGGGGAGGCTATTACACTTTTTCAGGGATTTAACAAAAGAAAAAGTTGACTTCTCTTTTTTTTTAAATATAACATTTGAATTGTTTTAACTAATACTTGGTCTCATGCTAAAACTTACTGAACTCAGTGAGTGAAAGCTCATTCATTTCATTACTAAATTCTCAAGTCCTATTCTAATAAACTAAGGATCAAACCTGTTTAGTGACAGATTGAGGTACAATTTGCATGCCATAAAATGTACCCTTAAGTATTCAATTCAGTAATGTTAATATATTTGCAGAGGTATGCCACCACCATCACATCCTATTGTAGATTTCCACCCCCGGTAAAAAAGCCCCTGCCTCTAGAAGTCACCCCTTCTGCCCCTTCTCTAGCCCTGGATAATCCAGCAGTCTGTCTCAATGACTGTAGCTAGTCCAGGCGTTTTGAATAAGGAGAATCAAGCACCTGCTCTTTTGTGATGGACACTCACTTAGCCCTGTCAAGGCCTGGTGGGTTGCAGCCTATATGGACACTTCGTTCCTCTTGGACTGAATCATATTCCACATGGATATACCACGTGGGCTTGTGTATTCATCAGTCGATGGACATTTGGCCACGTCCACATTTGACCGTAATCCACGCTGCTGTGAATATCCAATACGTCCCTTATCTGGGCTGCCGGACTGTGGTGAACGCGGCTGTCCCAGCTCAGTCTCCTCTGATAGGAAAACACTTGCCCGTCAATGCAGAGTCCTGCTGGGACACGAGTTGCCCTGATGACACCGTCTTCAAGGTGTCCGAGGAGGTGTGTTTCAGACCCTGCCCTCCTGGCCCCTCTCCCCAGCACCCCCAGGTGCAGGAGGAAGAGTCTGGCTCTCGACAGTGTTTCCCTGATACCCACCAGCCTCTCAGTCCAGGGTGGCCAACTGGGGGCAGCTGAGGTGGGACTCTTTGCTTCTAGTTGTGATGCCTGCCCACGGTGGTCTCGTCTCAATCCAGACTGCTGTCAATGTGGTCTCTAAATGCCGTCGGTGTGGGGGTGGTAGGGTTCTCTCCAGAGATCCCCGAGATGCCTTCAGGGGCCCACAAGGACAAATAACTTGTTGAACACGCTGACAGTGGGTTTTCCAGCGCCTCCCTGTGGTGAGTACGTCTGAAGGTTAAGTGCGCAGGTAGATAAGGAGACCCAGCTGCCTTCTTTCGAGCCAGACTTTGAGGAGGTTTGTGAAAGTGTAAAACAGTCCTGGAGGTCAGGTGCTGACATCAGGGCCCAGGTAGCTCCCAATTTATCTTTCTGCTCTATTATCTCCAGCTTGGATTTGTTTTTATTAATGCCTTTAAGACAACCCCCTTGCTTCAAATATTGGGCAAGTATCAGAATAGAGAAATGGATCTAGACCAGCCTCTCCATTGGCTTTAATCACCTACCTTTCACCTCGTCAAAACACTCCTAGGCTTCCACACACAGGTACTAATGTTTCCTCGTGATCCTTTTATAACAGTGAAACACGGTTTAATCAAATAGTACAGATCTGATTTCAGTATATTTTATTCTAAGCTAATTATTTAAGAATTCTTATTCATCTCTGAATGATGTGCAGGGTACTTCTCTAGTTACCAAAGTTATATGTTGAAGACAATTTGGAATTGAAAGAATGAGAGACAGACCCTTATTTGGTAGTTAAGACGCAATGACATATATTTCAACAATAATTAAACCTACCAATTTCACCTTTTTATAACTGGAATAAAGACTTTAGCAGCATTAAGAAATCCCATCTTTCTCCTTTTGCCTCAACACTTGACTGTCTGAAGGCTAGAGGCCTATTAGCAGGTAGACTATTAAAATGCAAATGTGAGGCAACCCAAGTAGCTCTATCTTGGAAACAGAAGGATGGCTAAGTACATACTGTATCTCAACTTAATACTCCAGGCCAGGCTGATCCAGCTCCCCTCACAATCGGTCAAGGTCTGGCCCTACAAATGACTACTTTCAGCTTCTGGGGAGCTACATTCTGAGTTATTCAGGGTGACCAGGCCTATTTTACTACATAGATGGACACTGCTGGGGGGACTCTCTAACGGAACAACCGGGCCTTCGGCTTCCTCTGGCTAATAGCAGGGATGTACACTCTTGCTCCTCCTCTGCTGGTGCCTTTAATAATAGGAAGAAGATGCTGTCCCTCCCAACGCACAGAATTCGCTGCCAGAGCAAGCACCATCCTCCAGAAAATCCAACTCCCGATTAGCTCTCTTTTCATTTGTAAGTTTCTTTGAAAGAAATCATTTTCTTTCACTTTTCTACTTCTTAAAAGGTATCTACACATTCTTTAGCGAGAGATGTGTTGTGATAGTTGTTTGGGGAACCACATATTTAGCTTGCTGTTTGTTTCTTTTTCTCTTTCTGTGGAAAAAAAATGAGAATGCTAAATAAAACTTAACTCCAGGGCTCCTGTCATTCCAATGGCTATCTCCTTGACTAATTTCCAGTGATAGAATGTTTTTGTTTATAGTCTTTCAGCCAATTATCAGTCAATATGCTTTCTCAGGGGAGTGTGAAATTCAGGATAAAAGGCAAAAAACTTATTATATGTGAGTTGTAACCTCTGCTAACCAATGACATATGGTATGATTTGAGAAAATTTTGTTGGCACATTGTCAAATATATTTTTGAAAACCAAAACATTCAGTCCGTGATCTCTATACACAAATCAACTGAAACGCTGAGACCACACTGGTCACAGATCTTTGAGAATGCACTTGACTCTTATTGTGTTTTAAAGCCATGAGAAACCTGTGAAATAATCCAACCTCGTGCCTCAAATTAATAGAGTTCTGTTTCATGGAATTTTCTGTGAACCAGCTTTTAATTTACACTGATACCGAGAATCCTACAACTTAGATTTCAAGAGTTGTCCTTGACGCATTATATTTTTCTCAACTAATTTTATAACTCAGTAAAAAACATAATTCTCTTTTTATCTTTTTCTAAAACATGACCTTGAATATGTAAACTTATTTCTTTTAAACAAAATATACCGTTTAACGAAGCTGGCGTGGAGCTTAAAAAGTCAGACGTTGTAAACAGCAGCAGTTATTATCTCGTGTTTCATTTTTGAAAATGCACACTGCATTCACATTTCTTCACGACTGGTGCTTTTCTATGTGAACGTTGCTGAAGAGTCATAGCAGGACATGAAGGGTCTCTGGAGACTGGAAAGGGCAAAGGTAGCATATTTTGAAAGGGGCTAATTGATAACCTTAGCAGTTGCAAAAAAAATCTAGAATATTCTTCAAGCAATCAATTTGAACCAACTTAGGAAAGTATGGACACTGGATAACTATCAAATTACTTTTAGGAAGAAAATTGGGGCAGGAGAAATGAACATCCCTGCGTGATGGAGCACCAAGCTGTGTACAGGAGTGGAACATTCCACGGGGTCCATGGTAACCTCCACCTACCTGATGTCTCCTTGGTCAAGAGGGCGCCTCAACACCTACAGTCTGCAGGGCTCCCATCACCTCGGAGAGCCGGCGACAAGGGACCTTTTAATAGGCAAACCATTTCCTAATGAATCCCTCCTGGTCCATTAGTAAGTAAGTCTCTTGGGAAGAAAGTCAGGAAACCTCAGCCCTTCTCTGAGTTTATCTCTGGAGTGATTGCAGACTACTTAATTGAGGTCTCTGCGTACTAGACAGGTAGGTGACTGGCTGCAGTGCTTTCAGAGGTTTATATTCAAACCGGAGGGCATATTAATTTTACCTTTTCTTCCATAGGTAAAAAAAAATTCCTCTCTTCTCCCACTGTGGGCTTTTTGTGCTTCCAACATATGCAGCCTCGCCCACGAAATATCCAGTCAGCTTCAGCCACTAGTGGTAAGGACTTAGCTAAGCTCTTCCACTGGTCTCCTGCTTGGAGATGTTCGCAGCCCTCATCCCAAATTCAAACAAACAAACAACAAAAGACTCACTCCCAAACACCCCAGGAATAAGGCTTAGACTCCATTTGGAAATTGAATTTCCTCCATACTCAATCAATATTTAATAAAGAGAGAAAAAGAGCTCATTACAAAGACTATCCTGTTTCTCCACAAGTCATCTACGAGATATTTCAGAATGCAGGGAGATAAGTTTAATTGGAAACTTACACACTCCCCTTGCAGCCAGTGAGCACGCAGCCCTTCCCGAGGACACAGCATGGCCAGCATTTCCCCTGGTCTGCTCAGGGACTGCAGTGAAGGCTGGGCTTGGGAGCGCCTTGGGGAAATCTGGCCTCACCTCGCTAGCCCCCTAGTGTAGCCCAAATCGGGCTGCTAGAGAGCTGAGTGATTATGCAGGCATGTCCTCAAGTTTTATTTTCAGTTTGAGCATTGCTAACTAGTCTGCACCAGTCATGGACTTACTGTGGGGGGGTTTATTCTACATCATCTATATTCTCTCTTCCTTAGCAGCACTTAATGAGTTGAAGGGATTGGAAAGTTGTTCCCAGCCAAGGCAATATCCTATGAGTTATAAATGACATTTCATCCTCATATGCAGATTTCCTGCACTGAAGTGAATTATTTACAAGGTCGAGCTTGTGGATTCCGACAATCAGCTCCCTGAGATTTACACCTGCACTGTCTTTCCTCTCCTGCTGGGAGTGCGTGAAGTTCCCCACTGCCCTTTAAGATCTGAAGATTTAACAAGAACGGCTGCTCCTGAGGCAGGTGCTCTCTTGCTAAAACTGTAACTGAAAGGTGAGGTGAGCAGAAACTGGAACAGAAACTCAGCCACTCCTGGACTGGCTGCTCCCTGCTCCCCTGGGAGGTGTCATCTGCAGTGCATGCAAATGAGGAGCACCAAGCCTTTAAGTTCTGGGGAGACCACTGTGCCCTATTAGCAGAGATTTCACCACCTTGAGTTTTAGTTAATTAGTGTAATATTTTCCTCCTGAATGTGTGAAAAATCCAAATTTTCTCTTAACCAAAGCACTGAGTCTAGCAATGTGCTTATCCTTTGAGGGATGGAGGAGTTGAATGCACCAAACTATAGGGGTCGACGAGTCTCCCAATTTATAACAAGGCTGAAGAAAATTGAAGCAAGAGTCCAAAACCAGACAAGTCCACCAGCGGAACAAAAAGATAGCACAGAAACCAATTTATGTGCACTAGTGCCTAAATCTCAGAGGAAGGTTACATTTCCAAGGAATGAGGAAAAGATAGGTGATTCTTCTAGTATGTGGAATGAGAACATCTGATGATTCATTAGGAAAAAAGTAAGGATTCCTGCATTATATCACAAACAAACAGACAAAAAAATTCCTGTTTTATCAAATGTCCTGACCCGGGGGACAGTCGAACAGGTTTCCTGAGGGAAGGAGTGAGAGCCGGGATGAGGGGTGCAATGTTACAACACGGAGACGATACAGTGTCAGGGTCGTTCGTTTATTGTGGGCAGCACGTAGATGACACAGTGTTACAACTCTTCAGGGTCTTCAGGGTCGTCCAGAGACTACACGGTGTCACAACTCTTCAGGGTCTTTAGGGTCGTCTGGAGACGATGCGGTGTTACAACTCTTCAGGCTCTTCAGGGTCATCTGGAGACTGTGGACCAGGAGTCATGGTTATATACATGCTAGTGGGCCGTGATTGGTTGTAAAAGGTGGGTTATGACTGGTTGCTTTGTGGACCAATCATGAGGTGCCAGATATGCAAATCTGAGGGATTCTAGTGCCCAATCAGAGCATGACTTTGAAGGTGAGGTTTTGAAGGGAAGCCAATCATGGCTTTTGGCATTGTGTAATTGTTTGCTTTCTGAGAAACAGGTGATATTTGCTGGTGCGCAGCCTCCCAAATATCCCCCTTCTCTGTTTTAATTTAAGAGATGAGGAAAAGGCCTGGGGGAATCGTGCCTGTCTTAGGTTGGAGTCGTTTATGGAACCATATCTCCATTCTTACCTGTCATTGGAGAGTCCCATAGCTATGACGGGCTTCCTGTCTTAGGTGGAAGGACTGAACAGTTATTGGGTTCATCAGACTCTCTAACCCATCTTTGGCTAACTGATTCAGTACCTCAGGCGAGACCAGTATAGGGGTGTTGGTCTTCCATCTCCAATCTAGTATAGTGGACCTGGATAGGCTGCATATAATAGGTCCCAGTGAGCAAACAATTAAAAAGCCAATGAATGGGCCAAGGAGGGGGAGCGGGAAAGGGAGGAGATGGTTCCAGGCAGACCATCGGCAAGTTGTTTTCTACATTGTTGGAGAGATTCTTGGAGTTGATGTATGTTGTTACAAATGGTGCCGGACTTATTGGCATAAAAGCAGCAGCGTTCCTGTAAAGCAAGACAGAGACCCCCTGTTCTGCCAGGAGGAGATTTAAACCTTGTCTATTTTGAAGAACCACCTCAGTTAGGGAATCTAGTTGGTCTGAGATAAGACCCTCAGTGACTTGGCATCTAATGGCTGCCTGACAAGAAGCATTAGCATTTTCATATGCCAGTTGTTTTACAAAGTCTGTACTTGCATCAGCATTACCGAATATTCTTTCTGACAAGGTAATTGATCGATGTACAAAGTCAGAAAAAGGTTCATCAGGCCCTTGTCTAATGTTAGTAAGGGAGGTGCTCAAATCTCCTTTGGCAGGGAGTTTTTTCCAGGCCTTTATGCCTGCCGTATGAATTTGTGCAAAGAGCCCTGGGTCATACTGCATTTGATTTTCATTGTG
>NW_006205449.1:760067-767870 GCF_000334495.1 Tupaia belangeri chinensis
GTTGTTTTTCTTTTTTAGTTTTTTTGGATTTTTGTGTTTTATCTCGCCTTCAGGGCTTTTAACTTCTTCCTCACTATCTAGGGAAATAAGATCCTCTCCCTGTTCTTTTTCAATTTTAGAATCCTTGGTTAGATCGACCATAGTGGCAAGGGCTTCTTTTAAGCCCTGAATGAATAGTTTGTGCTGACTAAGCTCTTGTTCATGCTGACTAAGCTCTTGTCCCATTATTACCCTTATTACTTGTCCCATTATTACCCTTATTACTTATGAGTAAGCGACTTTTGTTACTTACCGGTTTGATTCTCTGCTGTCCTCCTCTGTGGCCTTTCTCGGGACAATTCTCTGCTGTCCCCTCCTGGACGATTCTCTGCCGTCCTTTCTTGGGTGCTCTTCACTGAATCTTTCATACTCAGGGTCCCTGTTCGGGCGCCACATGTCTCGACCCGGGGGACAGTCGAACAGATTTCCTGAGGGAAGGAGTGAGAGCCAGGATGAGTGGCACAATGTTACAACACGGAGACGACGCAGTGTCAGGGTCGTCCATTTATTGTGGGCAGCACGGAGATGACATAGTGTTACAACTCTTCAGGGTCTTCAAGGTTGTCCGGAGACGACATGGTGTTACAACTCTTCAGGCTCTTCAGGGTTGTCTGAAGACTGTGGGCCAGGAATCGTGGTTATATACATGCTGGTGGGCTGTGATTGGTTGTAAAAGGTGGGTTATGATTGGTTGCTTTGTGGACCAATCATGAGGTGCCAGATATGCAAATCTGAGGGATTCTAGTGGCTAATCGGAGTATGGTTTTGAAGGTGAGGTTTTGAAGGGAAGCCAATCATGGCTTTTGGCATTGTGTAATTGTTTGCTTTCTGAGAAACCGGCGATATTCGCTGGTGTGCAGCCTCCCACAATCAAAAACCTCAAAGCAATAAATAAGAACCAAAAGTATTGGAAGAAAATACAGGGAACATTTGTAACATTGGGAACAAGAGTTATCTTACAGGGAGAGAGCACAGAATGAAAAAGAGACTGACATACTTGGCTACAAAATATTAGAAACTTTTTTCTAAGTAAAACCAGATTAGACCAAATTTAAAAACAATAGAAAGACTAGGAAGGGGAAACATTCACAACCGATTGAGTATGAATATCCCACATTCAGAGGAATTCACTCATCAAAAGAAAATGGCAGCAAATTCCCTGGAGGAATAAAGCATATGCATAAAGAAGTTGAAATGGCAAATAAATCTGTGAGAAGATGTTCAACCACACTATTGATTAAAGGAATATGTAAGGAAGGAACAATAAAATACTTTTTATTTACAAATCTGATTAACATACATTGCTAGCATCAGGTGCTGTTGAAGGTGTAATGAAATAGGTAGCTTCATAATCACTGGCAAGAACAGCTGACTAGTACAGACGTTTTGGGGGCAATTCGGCATTATCTAATACAATGTGGTATTGTTAATACCCTTAGAACACTTTTAAAAATATATTGAAAAATTAACACATAAAGACATATGTACAATTTTGTTGCTTGAGTATTATTTGTAATAGGAAATACTGCCTAAATATCTATTAAGAGAGGCTTCAATAGATCATAATAGAGTCATAAAATGGAATGAATGCCTTACCCTCAGTGAATTCTGTAAACTACCAAATTCCCATCAGTAGAGGAAGGGCTAAACCAACTGTAGTGTCAGCATGAAACAGAATATTATGCAGCTATTACGAACAATGCGAGAGAGCTTCAGAGAGCAGCAAGCGCGGTCTGCGCTACTCGGGGCAGTGAGATAAGCTGCGAACAGATGACAGACAATCTAGCTGCCTCAATAGGTGGGCAAACAGTTGGGTGACTAAAGCCTATTAAACTTTTCCAGTGACTTGTTGTCTGTGCCACTGAATGAAAAGGAACACCACAAAGCATTCGTACCCATTTGTAAGAGGTGGTGTTACGTGGGAGTCTGGTGGAGAAGAGAAGACTTTGCCCTTGTGTGTGCATGTGTGCATGCGTGCGTATGTGCATGAGTGCTTGTGTTTACAATCTCGATTCCACCTCAGGGGCTTACCCTGACTGGTGATTGAAGTGCACATCCAGCCAAGCCAGAGTACTTCTCTCCCCTGAACAGAATCAGAGTATCAGGTGGGAGGCGCCTATCCAGCTGGCCATTCTGACCCCAGCAGGGCAGAGACAGTCCTGTGCCATCTGACTGGAGGTCCCCTCAGTGGACCAGGGGTCCTTCAGTCTCACTCTTGCTCTTACAGAAGAGGTTTTCCTTTCTTGGTACACAGAAGGCAACCTCCGGCCTTCTCATCAGCCATTTCAGTTCTACCTTGACCCAGAGAACACAGAGAATTGCCACCACTCTGAGAAGTGCATGGCCACGGGGAGTGCTGGTGGCAGCTAAGGTCCCTGTCCTGAGGTCCCTGTGTCTGCCCTCTCCTTGGGTCTTTGATGCTCCACAAGTCTTGTCTGGGAAAGGAGCCTGCAGATGCTCTGTCTTCCCAGGCCATTCTGGGATTTCTGGTTACTCCTCTATGCATGTGTCCAGGCCCCAGCACAGAGCACAGTGTTCCCATCAGGGACCTACATATCTGTGTGCTGCCCTATCCCTGTTCAGCTCCTCCATTCTGGAAGCCCCAGGGAGCCTTCATAGTGTAGACAGCAGGTGCTCGCTCTTTCTTACTGGCTGTTCTAACACACGCAGCAGGTGCTCCCTCTTTCTTACTGGCTGTTCTAACACACACAGCAGGTGCTCCCTCTTTCTTACTGGCTGTTTTAACACACACAACAGGTGCTTGCTCTTTCTTATTGGCTGTTTTAGCACACACATTTTCAAAGCCTAAACAATTCATATTCTTCTCTGTATTCTAGCTTTGGGTCAAAAGTCAAGATTAACATTTTCCTCCCCCTTTTCTGCTAGCATCACCCACCCCTGAACAATGAATGCAAAATACCAAAGCAGATTAAGTGGTAGAGGCAGAGTTCAAAACTTTCTGGGGCCTAAGAGTCTAAAGTAACAGGACCCCATGACTGTCCTCACCAGTGCCCACATCCCTGAGCCACCTTCGATTCTAACTGTCCAGAACTGTCCAGAAACAAAATACGAATCGCCGTCCAGCTTGAGTGAGTGCAGACAGCTCACAGAGGACGTGGATGATCTCATTAGCCATTTCAGTTCGCTGGAAAGTCCTGGGGCCTCAGTGGTGACCTGGGGCTTCCTCTAGTGGACCCTCCCTCCCTGAGGCCATCTCTTCTCTCCTTCTGATAACCGGAGTGGCTCCTTTGCAGCAGGCAGCAGCAGGGTGTCAAGGCATGTTCAGCACAGTGGACTGTCTCTGCCCTGCTGGGGTCAGAATGGCCAGCTGGATAGGCGCCTCCCACCCTTATTCTTACTGTGCTCCCGGGACCTACCACGGGGCCTGGCAACTGCCCAGTAAATGGAAGAACCCATTTCTACATAGATTAAATACTTGTGTGAAGACTAAGGCACATTCTTTACATTTCCCTAGTGCTCGAAAATTTTCATCTGGGCTGGCCCATGGCATGGTGGTTAAGGCACCTGGATCCCACATGGCCACTTTTGTAGTTTGAATCTCAGACCTGGAGGTTTAGAAACACTTAAGGCCATTTAAGTCTGGCATGATCCACTTACCTCCAAATTCATGTGAGCATGCATGTGAGCATCAATGGCCGAAAAGGAGGCAATGCTGGAAAAGGATGTGAGTGTGTGTGACTGAAAAGGAGGCAGAGATGGAGAAGGGACAGCAGCATGATCATGCCTCATGGTGAGGGTGCTTTCTCATCCTCCCACCCTGCCCCCATGCTCTCTCTGATGACCACACACACCTGGCAGAACTTTAAATTGAAATGTGTTATCCTTTGGCAAAGCAATTTATTTCTATAATCAATAGTAACTTGAATCCATCTTGGGAACCAATGAGCATAGCCATGCTAGATAATGCCCATGTGTGCATGTGGGTGGGCAGGAGACCTTAGAAGTTGTCATCTTAAGTAGGTTTAAACCAGAAGTTTGATTCTTTACAAAATAAATAGCTATGTTTTGTTTGCTTGTTGCTGTTTCCAAAGTAAACCCTGTGAAGAGCACAGCACTTACTTGAATGTCCATCTGTGAGGTTAAATTTGCTTGAGTTGAGGTGTCTACAGTGCAGTCATCCCTGTTCTGGACAAGGCAAATGATGCATTCCAGCAGACAAGGTGTCTGTCCCCCTGGGATTAGTAGAATACAATCGAGGTTGGACTCAAAGATCCCGAGACAAGGGGGAGCCTGTCGCAGTCTAGGAACGGGAAAGGGTATCCTATTCAGTTTGGCTGGCATATAAATTACAAGAGGGTTAGGAGTGGGGGACAGAGGGAGAGAAATTGGGGGGTAAGTGGATAATGCCAGATTTAAATGGCCTTCTATGCACTTCTTTATCCTGAGAGCAACAGGAAGTCATTAAAGTGCTTAAGAACATGAGTGACATTAGATGCCTACTCTAAAGAGAATAATTCAAGACCTGTCATGGTGGCGCAGCAGTAATACAACACGCCACAATGTTAAAGGCACATAAAAGGTCCTGGGTTCACATCCCAGACCCTCCTTAGACCCACCAGGTATGCAAGAACACACCTGTGACCCTGGCTGACTGAGGCTCACATGAATTGTGGAAAGAGACCCTGTTGTGGTGCCTCTTTGTGTCTTTTTGTATCTAAAAAGACATAAATAAATAAACTCCAAAAAAAAAAATCAGCCACAATATGGAGGATTATTTTCAGGGCATTATCAGGAATGGGGTGATAGTTAAGTGTCTTCTCCATATCTCCAGATGCAAGGTAGAGAGCACCAGTTCAAGTGGGTAATTTCAAAGGAAACCGTTAGAAGAACATACAGACAAGCCCAAGGTATCTGGAATTAGCAGAAGGACTTGGGAACAGATTGGGTTCAGTGTGGAGAGAGATAGTGGCGGGTACATACCTAACATAGGCTGAGATTTCAGAAGCTAATATGGGGGGGTGGGGGCTGGCGCTTCCTCTTGGACTTCTTGCACTGATGGTTCCTATGGAGTTCCGAGGTGCACAGACCAAACAGGATCACCAGGCAGGTCTGGAGCCCAGACTTTGCTGGCCTCAAAGTTTCTCCCCATCAGAAGAGGAAGTCTGAGCAGAGGACAGGCTCAATACAAACCACAAGGTGAGACCGCATTGGATTCCAATAACCAGATTTGAATAAAAGCAGGCAAAGCAGGATATTCTAGATAGGAAAACAGCAGTGAGGAAAAGAGAAGAGGGAAAAGCTGATGCTGATCAGAGAATGAGTGCTAGGGATTTTTGACGTATGTTGAGGTATTTCCCTCCTATTGAGGGTTCCATATACCTATGGTTGATGTTCCTAGGACCCAATCCTCAGAGCACTGTCTTTGGGACCCACAGTAATACTCACTGTGGTCATTAGGACATTCGAGGCTCATGAAGGCCAAGACATGTTGTTTATTTCATGTCAGAGCGACAAGGGCAACCACATACCCACGTACTCAGTGATATTTCTGGAGCCGCAAACCTTCTCAGATGGCAGGTACAACATGAAGGTTGTGGCCCAATGCCTAGAGCATACAGTGTCAGAGAGCATCGCTCCCACAAACCAGAAAGATCCTGCCAGAAAAGGCCATAGAGAGCCAGATACCCTGAGCATACAATGCAGAGATTCCCTTTCCTTTAGAACCCAACAGAAGCTGCTCAACTTGGGTTTTATATAACAAATGTATCAAATGTATTTTATTTAAAGTTTTGTTTTTAATTTACCAGCTTCCTTCCTTCTTCCCTTTTGGCTTGCTTCCTTTATAACAATGTTGCCGACTCTCAACTGTGGTAGAAACTCAGAATAAGAACACTGGGGAGTGCAGCAGGTGACATGGTGGTTAAGGTGCTGGACTCCCACATGGTCCACTGTGGTTCAAATCCTGGATCTGGTGACTTGAAAATCATGCCAGGTGCATATATGTATATGCCCCAAATCCCAGGAGAATAGAAAAGGGATTGTTGTATGTCCATCCCCTGGGGGGGGGGGTGATTTATCACATTTTTTCTCTCTGTCTAACTCTGACAAATGTATATACCATATAACAAAAACTTAAAATAGTAATTATATATAATAATAAAAGGGTACTCTCTCTCTCCTTTCTTTCTCTCTCTCTCTCTCTCTCTCCTTCTCTCTCTCTCCCTCTCTCTTATAAGCACACATACCTTTCTAGTATTGAGAAGAAGACTGAGAATCTTTCTAATTGTTCTCAGGTGTTCTTGTCCATTCCTGGGAAACCTGGGCTTCACTTGTTAGAGGTCAAGGGTCAGAACAGTGCTGAACCTGGAATCTTAGGAATCCTTGGGGTATGTTTGCAAGTTTGATGCTCTTGGGTCCAAGTTCTATGCCAAAAACTAGTCACTCAACACCCAGCAGCACAACAAGTATAATGACTTGATTTCTTAGAGCCACTTTCACCTTCATCTATATATTGGCTAGTGATTTATTAATATCTTTCCACCTGTCTCAGTCAGCAGGAGACCTTGTATTGCCGAATGCTTTCTGAGAGTGGAAAGAAATGAAGGCAGCAGATGGGATTATGACTTATTTCCTAGTGTTGAGTTTGTAAGAAGAGCTTTTCTCAGACACTGCACAGCAGTTTGTGGGGTGAAATTAATCCTATGAATAAAATTGCTAACCTCACCTAAAATAGGTGCTTTATTTAAAGAAGGATCGATGAGGCCTGCTAAATATTATTTTTAGTGTTGATAAAAGCTTTTTATAATCTCAGGTTGCAAACCCAGGATAAACTGGCAGTTCTAGCTACTGCCCCAGTGTGCCAGAGCTAGCCAACAATGTCACCCACCATGTCGGCGAGCCGCCCCAGGCAGTCCCTCGGCTGTCTCCAGATTTTGTCTGCTACCTTGAGCTAGAGGAAGGGAAATACCTGTTTCCAATGCATGTAAATTTACTTTTCGGACATGCCTCAGTCTCATCTCCCAAGGATCATCACTTGTGACTTACCCACAAGACATGTAGCTGCTCCTACCATGTAACAACAATCGCTCTTGAGGCTGCAAGGCCGGCTCTTTGTTCTCTGCCCTGTGGCCTCACAACTGCTGGTTTTAAGGGGGACATTGACTGATCTACGATTTCAGCGCTAATTCTTTGTAAAGAGGACCACGAATACAGTTTACTTCACAGTTCCCATATATTCCCTCTCCACCTGTCATCCTTCACACAAGGCAAGCAGGGCCTCGAAGCCAGTCCACTGTACGTGACTGTGTTTGCAGCCTTCAGTCCTCCTGCTACAAGAAGGATTCCAAGGCTCCTACCTCTTCTAGAAATCCCTGATATCAAACAGTGCTCAATTTTGTGAGTATAATTATCCTTGAATTAAAAATCTCAAAAAGTCTGCAAAGAATTTTAAATTATAAAATGTGTTCATTGGATAAAAATAGACATTAAATTGTAATCTAAGACTTTGATTACCTCTATCCAAAAAATAAAATGCCTTTCTTTCCCTTTTGTTTTTTATAGCTGAATCTGAAGTCATGTAGGAACACAGGAGACGCACGATAAATAAGACCGTATTTCTCTCTCATGGCCTTCATATTATGGATTTTCTCTTCACAAGAGAAAAAGAACTTAAGGGTAAATCAGATTGTATAGAGATCAGCACATTATTGCTCAGTTTTCAAAAGAGCTCCAGAGAAAGAGAGAGAGAGAAATCTGAAACTTTAGTAAAGGGAATGTCTGCTTTGCTCTTCGGCTTCACTCTTT
>NW_006205449.1:768422-783546 GCF_000334495.1 Tupaia belangeri chinensis
CCCTTTTCTGCTCAGGAATGTTCTGGAGGAGGGCTGCAGATGCCACCCAACCCTGTGAGTCAGAACAGATCCAACGGAGCAGAGAACTTCTTCATTAGGACATCAAGCCTGTAGTCATATTTTCAATCGCTGCTGTAACTTTTTCCTTGCAAGTGCTTTCACTTCTTTCGGGACCACCTAAGGCTCTGTGCAGTACACAGCAACACAGTTTGAGACATTTCTGTGATGTTCTGTACATCAAGTCGTTGCTAACAACCTGTCAAAGTCATCCTGACACCAAACTGAGAAGCTGATGGTTTGGGTAACGTATTAGAGGAGATGAAAAAAAGAGAGAGTCCTCATTACTGTAATAAAACCAGCAGAGACACACTGAGAATCAATTACTGATTGTGACCTAATGAACTAGCCCTCAGTCAAGTACAGAACTGCACTGAGCCTCTTGCATTACCAAATGATTTAGGATGGAGCACTGTCTGAAGACGGGCAACAAGTCGAGGCAAATCCGTTTTCTTAAATTGTGGTTGACTTAATTACCTTGTTCCTGAGTGCAGAGATCAAATTGAGCAACTTAAGGTGCTAAAGCTCTGCACCAGCTGGAAATGAAAGGGAATAATTAACACCAACAGGTACTGCATCCAAGGATGTGGCACCTCCTGACAGAAGGAAGGAGACTCAAAGTAAAGGCTAGCATAGAGTCCTTGACCAGGCGCGCCCTGCTCAGCCTGCCTACCCAGTTGTCCAGCTGCCCATGGCGGCCGCACACTGGCGAGTCCAGTCAGGGTAGCCAGAGGTTCTGGACTCACAGCACAATTGGGTGCCAAGGAGCAAGCCACCTGAGCATCTGCAAGCTGGTGGCCGGGCTCCCTGCACCTCGTGGAGAGGCAAAAAGGATGGAGCTCATTGCAGGTCTACCTGTGTGATTTGGAGACATATATTACAATGAAGACTACAATTCATAGGAGCACTCACAGAGCTCTCGTCACTGATGGATGCTCTGTCTTTGTTGTACACCTCTTGGAGCCACGTCCAGACACCACTGGCTGTAAACACAGCCAGTTAGGTAGAAAATGGACAGTGTCCACACAGAACCAGTTTATGGAAGGGTACCTGTTAGTATTTTCAAATTAAGTCCTGAGAACCATTTTCATCCCTTTTGTCTCCTCACACACAGAGAGGTGAAAAGTACAGCAAACTAAGACATGGCAGGCTCATTCATTGCCAGAGTAGGAGATGCGATCTGGACACACTGGCCCTCAATGCCACCAGGTACACAGGAGCAATGGCAATCCAGGCTGCCACTTGCATTCTTCAATTCTCCGTGAAAGTTCTGGTCCCACCCAGAGGTCCTGCCTAGGCTGTCTCTGTTACCTGCATTGCCCCAAGGCATCTGGAGTGGAGAGCCTGGACCGTTAGCACAAAGGTCTGTGAGGGCAACTCTGTGCTGCTCCCAAGGGGATGAGTGGGATTGGCTCACCTCACTGCAGCGAATCAGTTCTATGAGCACCACGTGGCATTATCAGATCTTGATGACATACTTCATGAAGGACTTGGTAGGTGGTGACGCATTACTAGACACTTGACACACACATGAGTCACAGCTTGAAGTGTGTTTGGACAACTGGGCACTTGAGAGATGGCTGAGTGGGCTGTGTATTCTTCACAGGAAGTTGGCAAATAGGGCACGGAGGCAAGGGAGCCCCCACCATGGCCACATGCCATTACTCCATGCACACCTTCAGGAGAGTCCCCAAAGCAGTACTTCTCAAATGTCAGTGTGCATAGGAACCGCCTACTTGGTGCAGATTCCGGATCACAGGCCTAGACGGGGGCCACAGATTGTGCAATTCTAACAAGTCCCAGACGATGCTGTGGGCCTTGCAGTCTTCAAACCCTCTGTGGAACAGCAGGCCTTAAAGCATCTATTCCTGCTCCTAGGATCATCAGTAGGGCAGAGGCACTAACTAAACCCTACACGTCTAGTAAGTCCTGTGAGCATCATGCCACTTCAAAGAAGGCAGATGGACTCAAAGTCCTCTGGAAAGGATCTGGGCCTCAAGCCATCGACCAGACCAGTCTTCGAGGTTCCGTTTTGGAACCATGGCCTTCAGACGTCCTTACACAAGCAGGCAGTGGGGAGCAGAACGGAATCTCCCCAAGAGATGGAGGGCAGATTATTGTGAGGCCCAGGAAAATACTAACACAGTGGAAACAAATCCATCCAGGCTTGCATACCCTTTCCCAACCATGCATACAGCTCCTTCAGAGCTGATGGAGCCCGACCATGAGAAAGATACAGTCATGAGGAGTAATTCTGAAATCAGCGAATTGCATGTAGACCAAGAGGTAAGTGCTTGTCTGGACACCTTGCACAACAAACTGATGGAACCATCCAGTAAGCTCCTTCCTGAACTGAGGGCTGCAGAGATGAATTATACAACATCTGGAAACTCGATACAGAGAAAAGGGAGATTTGGTCCAGGAATCTTCCTCACTGCTCTAAGTCTCTGTTGAATGAGAGCGCAGTGCCTGGCCACAGATGCCACGAGGGAAGCAAGCCCAGCCATCTTTCGATGTGCTCTGTGGCATGCTGCCCTGCCCTTCTGAAGGCTGGGTGATTCATTGGGTTTAATATTGTCCCAAGTCTCACTCCAGGGAATGCTGCAGGAATCTTTTAAAAAATAAAAAATAAAAAAAGCCCAAGCCATTTAAAACAATAGTCTGCAGGCTTCATCCTATAAAAGAGCTTCTTTATTAACTTACTGTGATGGCAGCTAAATATCAATAGTTCAATATGGTCACAGGGTACCTGAGAGTTAAGGGTCACATTTTAGACTGTTCTTACCCCCATCTCTTTATTCAGGATTTACCAAGATTAGGGTTAAAACCCTGCATGCCGAATGCAGGACCCAGAATGCAAGGCGCATCCTGCTACCGCCTGCTCTCAGCTAGTGCGGGGCCTGTAAATACTCCTCCCCTTGACGGCTCTGGAGTCCCTGTTCACAGAGGCTGGTTTATAGCCGGGAAGGGGATGCTGCGGGACTATCTCCTTCACCTCCTCCAAAGGCTGTGTAACAGCCGGTGCGGACATTTCCTGGTGTTTAAAACCTCTCCAATTGTCCTTCTCTGCTCTGTGTTTTTAACTCTAGAATGGCTGGCTGACGTGTGTGCCCACCCTCCTCCACGAAAGGAAGTTTCCTTCCCACTCCAGTTTAGGATGATTTCCAAGATTTCCTGGATGCCTACTGACGTTTCACCTTTTCAGAAATCCAGGTGCTGTTTCCCACGAGGCACTAGAATTGAACCACAAAGGTTGCAAGGCCCCCTCCCTGCCATACCGCACCGTAAGCTGCAGTCGTCCTAAACACATAATAATCCTGTGTGCAAACTTCCTTGCTACTGGACACCCCAAAGCTGACGAGTATTTGCAGCTTCTGGCTCCTCTGAGAAACAGTTTGACAGCCTTAAGCACAAACTTCTGGATCGACTTCCGGAAGGCAATGGTCTGGCTGTAACTTTGAAAGGGACTTCCAGACAAAACCAAAGCATGCCTGGGATCAGGTGATGCAGTGGATAAGGCACTGGATTCCCACAGGGCCAACTGCAGTTCGAGTCTCAGACCTGGTGACTTAAAAATCATGCTGGGGGACCAGCAGTTGGCATAATGGCTATGTTGCTGGACTCCCATGCGGTCGACCGTGGTTCAAGTCCCAGACCCGGTGGCTTGAACTCACGCTGAGTGCATGTGTGTGCGTGCCCAAGATCCCAAGAGGAGAATGGAAGAGAAGGGATCGCAGTGTGGCCAACCCCCATGGAGAATGATTTTTTGCTTTCTGTCTCTCTTTCTGGTGAGCACAGGTGCCCTATAGCAAAAAACCTCCCCCCCCAAAAAAAAAATCACACTGGGCATGTGCATGCGCTTGCATGCCCAAAGTCACAGGGAGAGGATGGAGGATGGGAGTGTGGCATGGCCACACATCACAGGGGTGATTTTTCCTCTTGTTTTTCCTCTCACTGTCTCTGTGTCTCTCCAGCAAGGCCATATGCCCTATGGAAACAAACTTAAAAATAAATAAATAAATAAATCAACAAACAAACACATACACAAACAGCATGGCCCAGAAGTTCCTCAAAGTCAGTGTGCCAGCCTGACTCCTTCCATGTAACTGTTGGGCAGAACAGTGCAGATACAGTGTTCATAAAAGACGAAAAGGTGATTGAGGGAGCCCCTCGACCTCCCTCCACACACCCACACCGGACACACAGGGAAGACTCAGAAACAGAGGCCAGCAATGCCGGAGCTTGTTCAGAGGTCCCAGGAAGCTCTGAAATACGTCCTCCCCTCCACCATTCACCCCAGGGTGGCTGACCCCCAGACTCCTTCCGAGTGGGGGTGCATCCTCAGTACAACAAGCCTAGGTGCCACTAACCCACATCAAAGAAACACACCAGTAGGTGTGTCTACTTCCAGATTAATGCCACTTTGAAAATACCATGCTTACTGTTTTTCTTCCACAAAAGCCTCTCATTCCCTTGGAATACATTTTAGGGACCACAGTGGGTACCTGAAACAGGATAATACTGCATCTTGAATGTACACTGTAAGCAAGATAGTTATGTGACGGATAGGTGGATAGAGGAGAGAGCATTGATATGATGAATAAAGGGGAAATTCACCTGCAGCCAGGAGCACAAAACAGTTTTCCAGCTCTCTCACAGGGTAAGGGTCATTTTCATTTTTCACTTGTAGAAGGAAAAATATAGTCAAAGAAATGGAAATCAAGGGTTGGACGATGGCACAGCATCGCCCTGTAAGGCTGACCCAGATGGTAAGAGTAGAGTTCATGTCCAGAGATCTCCTTGAGCAGGTGAGGTGTGACTGGCCCATGTTCCCGGGTTGGGGGCACAGACAGCGGATCACAATACAGAGGCCCTGTTGGGAGCCTCTGATTCTCTCTAGCTCCTGCTCATGGCGAGAAAAAGAAAAGAAAGGAAGGCAGGAGAGGGAGTAAAAGAAAGAAGGAAAGGAAGGCAGGAAGGCAGGAAGGAAAGAAGGAAAGAAAGAAGGAAAGGAAGGAAAGGAAGGCAGGAAGGAAGGAAGGAAAGAAGGAAGGAAGGAAAACTGACTTGCCTATAGCAGAGTGGTTAAGCACTCTGCACTGGCAGCCAAACCCCACATAGCTGACTACGGTTTGAATCCTAATCATCTGCAGCTTGAAAAGCATGCTTGTATGTGTGTGCATACATGCCCGAAATCCTAATAGGGAGAAAAAGCGAGGAAAGGAGTTGGAATATGACCACCCTTTCACTAAGTGTGTTTTCTCTTTCTGGTGAGTGCATGTACCCTCTAGTGATTAAAAACATAATAAAAGAAATTTAAAAAAAATTTTTCAACGAAAAAATGGAAACCTATTTTCCTCTATTAAAATTCAAGTTCTGTCCAGACCACTGCTAAAATAGCTCTTTATGGAATCTTCCGTAATTTCCTAATTGCCAAATTTAAGGACAAACAATCTAGACAATTTCTTTGTAGCATTCAATATTGTTGACAATGCTCTTTTTCTTAAACTATTTTCTGCCTAGTTTCTAGGACATCATTATTTCCTAATTTTCTTCCAGTTTTCTGAACGGTCCATTTCAGTTTCTAGAGCTAGATTTTCCTCCTCTAACTACTCAAGTCTTGGCATTTACCATGAAATGAAAGAGTTCAGTCTAATCTTTTTTTGCTCTTTTCCTGAGCTGGTGTAGTCACTCCTTTGGCTTTAATTGCTATTTCTAGATAATAATAACTTTAAAATTTCTATCTCGGACCTCTCCAGGATGCCAGGTTCCTGTGTCCAGTTGCCTTCTTGACATCTGAACTGAGCTGGGAACTAGCATGAACCAAAACTACCTCTTTTCAGGTACCCGTGGGTTCTCATCTCTGAGGAGCTATTAAGCTGGAGATCCCCCTTAATATCACACTAGTCGTTCCTCATGCCCAGGTAATCATGGTCATCTCAACTTTAATTTAGAAATGCCTTACAAACTTCACCATTCCCCCTTCATTTGCACTTCCATTGCCTTAGATCATACACTTCACCTGTTTCTTCTTTCCATTTCATTTTTTTCTAATTACAAACATAACCAATTTTTGACAGAAAAAAAGTAACACTTAGAAACTCTAGAGATGAAAATAAAAATTCTTTGTAATCTCCACATTCAGAATCAACTAATATTAACATGTGGGTGAATTCTAGAAGTTACTGTCCAATGAGCAAAGTGTTTTGTTAGCTATATTGCTACTATGATGCTCTCCCAGGTCATTTTATATCCCCCTACCTTAGTTTTACTAGCTATATGATATTCCATTTTTTAACCAGTGCATGATTTATTTAAGCAGTCTCCTAGTACTGGACACAGATCAGTCAGAACCAAAAGAGTAAAAACCAAAATCACTCTAATATTTAAAACCCAGGAAATATATTGCACATAATTGTTTACAAAAGTAAGTAAAAGAACTAGGAAGGCAGGTAGAGGATAATGAAGCAATTCAGAGACATCACCAACAAGAAACCTCTACCCAACAGATATAGTAGCATATAGCCTGCCATTTTGTCTGTCTGTCTTTTATTTGTTTTCTCTCTGTTTTGGCACCTCTGTATTTTTCTTGTCTTGAGTTGAATTAATCAATTATTATTAGTTCAGCATTTAAATTTTTCTGTCGGCATTTTAGTTATACCTCTTGTATTATTTTTTAAGGACTTATTCAGAGATTACATATGCACCTTTTACTTAACATTATTTATTTAGAGGTAATTATGTACAGGTGCAAGTAAAACATTGAGATCTTGTAGCATTATAATTACATTCAGTTCTGTATTTCATCCTTTGTGCTATTGTTACCACAGATATTCATCTGTTTATGTTATAAATACTACAATATAATATTAAAAATTTAACTTTGAACATCACATCTTACAGAAATTAAGATAGATGTGTGTATATATAGAATATATATTATATTTGTGTACATATTTGTGTGTGTATTTTGTTTTTACCTACATTACTATTTTTGACACTGTCTTTTTTCCTGAAAATCTGTATTTTTCATCTGATATCACTTCCTTCAGCCTGAAGAGTGATCTTCCTTTTAATGCAGACCTCTTAATAACAAGTTCTCTCAATTTTCATTTATCTAACATATCTATTCATCTTTATTTTGAGGGATAGTTTTGCTGGATATAAAATTCTGGTTAATAGTGGTTTTCTTCTTGAAGAAGCCATTCTGCTGTTGTCTAACATTCTCGCTTCTAATAAATAGTCAGCTGCCATTCAATTCACTGTTGTCTATTATGTAGTATCTTATTTTTCTCTGACTGTTTTCAACATTTGCCCTCTACCTTTACGTCTCAAAAATTTAGCTTTCTGTGACTATGAAGGATTTTCATTGATTTTATCTTGCTTGATCCTTATTGAGTTTCTTTGGTTTATAAATTGCTGTTTTACATAGTTTGAAACAAAAGAAGCCCAACGTCTTTAGAGTGCCATGACAAATGCTTTAGGCTCCATTCTGTGTCTGGGACTTTACATCCAACCATCCTTTCTCATGACTCTTTTATTCCCTTCTCTAATCTTGCAGTTTCAAGCCACTCTGCTTCTGCTTTGACTATGATTTCCACTGGAAATGACCTTTCTCTCAACTCACTATCAATTTACCAGTACCTTACCCATGCACTGAAGACCAGTTCAGATATCTCCTAGACAGTGATACCATCCCAAAATACCCCTGACAGCTCTTTTTCTTCTCCAACACTCTCTGTTTATTGCAGCACATAAAATATGTCATTGTACTTATATTTTTGCATATCTTTTTCCATTTGACTTTTCTCAATGATAATTTTCTTTTTCTCTTTGTCCTTGTATCTTACACAATACCTCTGACATAATATGGCTTAATAATTGTTTATGGATTGATTGGATAAACAAATGAATGGAATGAACTTAGTGATGATAGTGAGCTAGTGTTTCTAGAAACCTTTGCAAGGAGAAGTAAAGTGACATTTATCTTAAAAATTTAACTTAATGATGAGTAACACTGTTTAGATTTTGATTGAAGATGGACAGATTCATAAGAAACCTTCAGGGAAAAGCTCTCAGGTTTCTGAATGGAGGCCAAGAATGAGTTTTAAATCTGTGATAAGTGTATAAAAGTAGGAACAGTTCCTTTTTATTATATATTACCTCCCTAGTCATTATGAAATCATTTTGTATTCATTGTGATAACACCAATTATTAATGTACTCATTTGGCATTCATATGACTCTCTTATGCACTTCTATAGGAATTCTGTTGTAATTAACTGTTAGTTAATGTTAGTAGTAATGGACATTTAAAATAATGTGCTACAAATAGGGTCACCGACAGCAAAAGGATCAATGCATTCTTTCATGAGAGACCCAAGAGCACCCCTTCCACTGTGAAAAGTTCCTGAGATCATACAGAGGAGTTCAAGACACCACATAAACTGAGCAGGCCTATTTAGGTGAAGACAGAAGCCCAAGGGTCTTGGCAATCTCTCAATGGGAAAACTTGACTTGGATTTAAAGGAAAACTGTGACAACTTGGCATTTGAATTAACATTTTCTTTCACATTATATGCAGATCAACTATGTCCTAAATTATCTCTCTATTAATGGCCTTATTCACAAGCTATGTTTTTCTGCTAAATTGCAAATCTGAATTTTTAAAATGATTGTTCTGGAAAAGAAATTCTAGGACAATGTCAGATAAAATGTATATTCATCTTGAGATCAAAGAAATGAAGGACCTATTACAAGTAGTAGTTTATGGGCCACCAGGTGGCATGGTGGTTAAGGTGCTAGACTCTAACATGGCCAACTGTGTTTTGAGTCCCAGACTTGGTCACTTGCATTTTTCACTTTCTCTCTATCCTCTCTCTCTCTTTCTCTCTCTCCCTCTCTCTCTGGTAAGTGCACATGCCCTATAGCAAATTAATAATAATAATAATAATAATAAATAAAATTAAAATAAATATTTTTTAAAAGAAAACAGTATTTCTTTAAAGGTGAGATACTGAGCTGTACCTTCAAATAGGGCTGTATGGTTATAAAAGCTGCACTTGCTATTGAAAGTATTTAGATTAATAAAGTTTTTTTGTGAATTAATAAAAAATGAAAAAAAGGCATAGAAAGCAACCATACATTCCAGAGACAGTGTGGGAGAAGGGAGGGAAATGGCAGCATGTGAAAAGGAGGGAATCAAGGAGGGAAAAAAGAAGCAAAATATATAAGAAACAAGAAATGGACAATTATTTGTTGATGATAACATGTATGGTAATATCTGTGATTGAGCCAATATACAGTGTATTCCATATGGGAAAACTCACGTGGTATACAGCAATGATATACAGTGAATGAATGTAAAATATATAAAAACAATAATAAAAAATTTAAATGCAAAGTGAAGACCATGATCTTACCTTTTTGGATTTATTGCAGTCACTTTGTGAGGGGAGTAGAGCTTGTTTTCTCCAGAATGTGCATGACTTTCTTTCCAAATGTGTCTCTTGTCACTAATACCAATGATGTCAGGATTTGGCCTGACAAACCCAGGGTTTTAATCATCCATCTCATCCTTCCAGTGCTGGTGTCTCAGCATTTGAATCTGATGTCCCCTTCAATGAACAGAGACTCCAGGGAGAAGAAGCAGAAAGTCCCATTAGAAGGAATTCTAAAATTACACAGTTACATGGATTGTGGGGCTCCTTAGGAGGTTCAACAGTATGGACCTTGGCAATTTTTCAGAGTATCCTAGATCTTGCACCCTACAAACCTGTTAGCATTGTACTATGGTAAGAAGTTAGGCTCCCAGTCTCATGTCTCCTCCAAGAACAGGCCAAGGGCCCAGAGTCACCCTGTCCCTGAAGTATATCCATACCTGTATGAAAAAGCCTTATAAGTCTAAGGACAGTGAGATCATGCTATTTCTTAAATAGCTACTCCCATTCTCCTTTACAGGTAGGTAAGAAAGGGTGGAATTCATAGCAGAGGTAATGTGCTGACTGCCACCTCACATGATGGGGTCCCCTTGACTTCTGGGCCTGAGAAAGAGTCATGCTTCTTTGGTACAGAGGTGTGGGGAGACACCTGAGCCCTGCTGGACTAGGTGGAGAGTCAGCTTTGCAGAACAAGAACAAAAGCAGTCCAAAGTGGTCTGCCAACGGAGGCCCCTGACCTGCTCCAGCCACTCTGGGCAGACTGGAGTCCCATCACTGCCCCTCCCCCTCATGAGTAACAGTTGTCAGGGCAGCTTCAGGGTGGGAGGATGCCCAAGTTGCTGCCAAAAGAGGGAAGTAACAGCTTTGGCCTTCAGGTGTTCCAGGCAGGAAGCACAGCCAGAGCTCTGTGCTTCTGGGATAGTCTAGGATGTCAGAGCTGGGCAGGCCCTCATCAAGGTCTTGTCCAGCCATGAAATTTCACTGATGCGAAAACTGGGGGTTCAGAGTGAGTGGTGCATTCTGCTGCTGCCATGTCTATCTGCATGTGCCTAACCTGGCACCAGAGATATCCTCTGCCTGTCCTCTGGCCCCAGTGTGGTTGCTGTTCCTCGAGTACCAGTGTTGCTGAATTGTACGGCAAGGAGGAGGCCATGTGCCATACTCTTAGTGACAGTGGGACAGGAGAGTGGACATCAGTGAGCAGGTCTCCTGTGGCATGCCCACTGGGAGGGCTCTGCCTAATTGCCCACCACTGCCAGCCATGACTGCTGTGTCCTCAACATCTCCATGGAGTACCCTGGCTGGGCCACACTGGCTGCCAACCTTCTTCATTTCCCACTTCCCCAAATCTAGTCGCTGTTCAGGACTCCTCTCTGTGGCCTCCCCACGCACTGGCTCCACTCTGACCAGAAAACCATCCCAGCAGCAAGTGCAGTGGGAAGGGGGTCCCAGTCAGCACTTTCCCCTTAAATTCCATGGGGCAGACACCTGCACACACTCACCACCTTAGTCATTAAAGGCCTCTCCTTGCTTCTGCTGTGCATGTCTATAAAGACTATAAAGGAGGAAGCTTTAATTACTCTGAAAGGTCAGCCTTCAAATTGTATATTTAATGTGAATCTGAAGAAGTGTGTTCTTGAAGAGTTATGCCACGGTATCTAAACACCTGCTTCACTTCTTCCATTGTCAAGACACACACAGCTATTCCCAGGCAGACATGTACGAATAAACCAACTATATTTAGCAGTGGCTACCTTTCTATGCAAAACCTCCTTTTAGAATTTAAGTATTTTAGCACTTGTCAGATGACAGGTGATTCTTCTAGGGTAGGTGGAATAACAGTAGCATACGAAGAAGCTATTTTTACCTACCTTGATTATTAACATGGAAAGTAGGGGACAATGAGACTAAAATTTCTGAGGATACCTCCCTCTCATTCCTTCTTCTTTCCCTTCTTCTCCCTGCCTCTACTCCTTTGCTTTCAGGCAGATGTGTTCGGCAGCTCAGGGAATTTAGGAAGGTGATGCCAGCAGCAATGATGTCACCAGGGAGGATGCCTGGTAGGTGAGGAAGCTGCAAGCAGCGCTGGGAGTCCACCTTATACTGTGTCAGTATGTGTTTGTGTGTCACTATGGTCAGAGCAGGCACTCTGACTGTTAGAGGAGCAAGTTATACATATGGACAGGGAGACTACGTAAAGTACCTGTGGGATTAGATTCAGGTTAGAGTGTACACTCCTGATGGTTGATAGATAGGTTAGATAGATGGTGGATATAGATATAGATAGATAGATAGATAGATAGATAGATAGATATAGATACATAGATAGATTCGATAGATAGATAGATAGATAGATAGATGATAGATTAGATAGATAGATAGATAGATTAGAGAGATAGATGGCAGAGAGATAGAAATTAGATAGATGTAGATGATAGACAAATGATGAGTGGATAGATTAGAAATATGGGGACCAGCAGTTAGCGTAATGACTATGTCACTAAACTCCCATGTAGCTGACCACCGTTCGAGTCCCGGACCTGGTGGCTTAAATTCACACCAGGTGCGTGTGCGTGCGTGCCCAAGATCCCAAGAGGAGAATGGAGGAGAAGGGATTGTGGCATGGTCATCCCCCTGGGGGGTCATTTCTCGCTTTCTATCTCTCTGTCTTTCTCTGTCTTTCTGGTGAGTGCATGTGCCCTATAGCAAAAACCTCTCAAAAAATATGGATAGATATTGATGATGATAGATAAATGATGGATGGGTAGACAGAGGAAGAGATTTAAATGTGAGTACGTCTACACCAGTTTCACACACACACATTCATACTTACAGGCATACAGTTCCTAGCTTTGAGGACATAGGAGCTACAGTACTATAGGAGCAATGAGTATTCCTACAACCTAGTTCTTAGTTTTCAAATAGAAGTTCTTAAAGAAATAAATAGCTGATACTAGAACCAACAGATGGCATAATGGTTACATCACTGGACTCCCACATAGTTGACTGCTATTTGAGTCCCAGACCCAGCGGCTTAAACTCATGCCAAGTGTGTGTGTGTTTCTCTCTCTCTCTGTGTGTGTGTGTGTGTGTGTGTGTGTGTGTGTGTGTGTGTGCATGCCCAAGATACCAAGAGGAGAATGGAGGAGAAGGGATCTCAGTGTGGCCACCCACCTGGGAGGTTATTTCTCACTTTCTGTCTCTCCATCTTTCCAACAAGCACACGTGCCAAATAGCAAAAACCTCTCTTAAAAAGGAAATAAAAAGTAAAGAAAGAAATAGCTGATATCAGGCTAGAGTAAGAAAAGTACCAAATGAGCTTAGAATCTATTTTTATGCTAGAAGGAAAGAAATTGCTAAGGAATGATAAGGACATGTCAAAAGGACATAGACATGAATTTGAAAGTACTTCTCACCGAAGATGGGACACTGCGAGTAAAAATAAATAATAGAAGTAAATGGATTGTTACCCATTGGATAAAGTAGGAATCTCAGGGTCCCTACGGATGTAGATAAATGAGGGAAAGAAACTCTCTTCTTAATAATTAAAAAAAGCTAATAAATGCAGTTACAATGACATAATTTTTAAATCACCATTTGGTATTCATCACAACAATAATGAATTCAAGTGAGAACTATCAGTGGGTTTGAACCGGGGAAGTGTAGGTCAGCTGAGGAAAGTTTTCTGCATACTCTTGAAGCACCTCCCCACAAAACAGCTGGTGATTACAAGGGACGGTTCTTGGTAATCTTGGCTGAGACAACAGCACAAGTCAAGGAACAAGCCTGCCTCCTTCGCCCTCTGAGAGGGGCCTATGGAAAAAGCATGGCATGCCATTTCTCTGATACCCAGCCAGAGGTGCACAGACTGGTTCTCCTAGTGAGGAAGCATCAGGCAAACAGACTGAGGGATAATCTACAAAAGTAACTGGCTGTCAATCCTCAGAACTTCAAGGTCATGAAAGTTGAAGCCATTGAAGATTATAGGACACTAAAGAGACAAGACTGAGTACAACCTGAGATCCTGGACTGGGTTCTGCAGGCATCAGGGACAGTCAGCAAAATGAAAGGGGTCTTTGAGCAATAAGTACAGGGACTCCCTTTGTACTATTCCTACAACTTTTCTGTACATCAAAATTATTTTAAAGTAAATAACCATTCCTGCAACAAAGGCCAAAGGGCCTATGAAGAGACTGTTGCAGCAAGAATTGTGCCCCTGTTTGTCCCCATGGGTTCTGCTGTAATGACTTAAAGAAGTGTTTTGCTGTGAAAGAAAATATAGAACGTACTTGCAATTGACGGGCTAAGATCTAGACTGACTATTTTTCCATTTTAGTAACATTGAAGAGCTGCAAAGGTTAGCAGTGAGAGCCTGGCTGTAAGGAGTGACTTCTGCTTCACTGGGGACTTCTCATTTAACACTGGACATGAGGAAGACACTCCTATTCTCAACAAACATCAACAGCTCTCATTGGCCCAGAGGATAAAGTCTGAACTGTTTATCCTAGAATCTAAGGACCTCAGCAATGTGACTCATCATCTTTCATTACAGGGCAAACTCCTGCATTCAATTACACATTTTCTACCATGTGGCATGGTACAACCCTCTACCATGCACTGCAGTATAGTCATGTAGGATTCTGATCACCTGGTGTCTCCCTCATGCAGTCTCTCCAATCTCGTTTCTACTATTCTTGCCATGAGTACTCAGCTTCTTGTCTTCACCACCACCCCATTGCTTGCACTTCTGTGGCAGCATTTCATTGACCCATCTTCTCATAAGGCTAGCTTTGTTCTCTTTTGTCCCACAGAGTGGATTGTATACCCTGAAGGATTTGTGGCACATTAAATGTCTCTGCTGGCCAAACTCATTTTATGCAAAAGCTACTAGATATGGACAGATCCACTGAGTAGGCATTTATTGAGTTTCTACTACAACCTGAGAACTCCATTGAGTGCTTCTCAGAATATGATAGATACTGAATAAACGCTACTCAATGTATCTTTCTGTACCAAATAGCTTCTGTAGAAAAGGATTCTGGTCAAACATTCAAGGAATTGTTGACCTCTGAAAAAGAGGGACTTTTCTTTTTTAAAACATAGACATACATGTGGATAAAAGTCACACAACCCACCTAGATGACCTTTCGCTTGAGCAGGCCAATACGTAGTCAGGTGATTAGTGGTGTGTCGTAGTGTTTGCAGGGTAGAAAATGCTAGACAGCTGTTTATTTTGTGTTCTCTAATGCAGTTATTATTTCTGTGCACTTTCCAGAGAAAGGCAAGAAGGATGAACTTGGCATTCTGTCCAGCCTGAATCACTGACCACATTCGGCCTCACAGAAGCACCCCTACTGGTTTCAATTCAACACACCCATATTTAGTACACAGTGAGGGCAGAATCGCCCAAAACTAACTGATTCGAAGAATGTTGACAAGACTCTCAGTGACCGATGGAGGGATAAGGCCATCCAAAGAACGCATGTGGGTTCCCTCCCCATTTTTATCTGAAAATAAAGTATGTGAAAATGTTGATACAGTACCCTGAGCTCCTTTAGTTACATGTGGCGCCTACTCACCCTGAGAGGAAAGCATTCTTGTTCTGAGCACAGGCGAAGTGCATTCCTG
>NW_006205449.1:783652-790163 GCF_000334495.1 Tupaia belangeri chinensis
CGGGACTGGGTTTGTCCTGCGGAAGGGCTTTCCCCTCAGGAACCAGCAGCAACGGATGGGACACAAAGCACCACAGGCCGATATTGAGCCTCTCCCAGTAGTACGCAGCATCTTTAAAAAGGAATTTATAGTTTTATCAACTGTACGAGGGAGAAATGTTCACCTGTTGAAATATCCATTTTGTAGGCCAAATAATGTGATTGAATGTATAAAAGAAAATGAAATAAAACAAGAAAAAAAGAAATAAAACATAGTACTAAACATGAAAGAAAAAGGGCAGAAGTTTTAAAGAATTTGCTTGGGGTGGGGCTAGAATTTCCATCAGCAAGCTGAGTTTCCTATACAAAGGAATAGCATGAATCACAGTTGCGTTAAAGGAGAGTGTGACTTTTCTAAAACCTTACTGACTTTCTTCTATGCTTTGTCTTCCAGATTTAAGGATTTGGGTTTCCTTGTGAGTTGTTAATAGGTTCAGCAATTTGTTAATTTTTTTTAATTGAAACATAAACTTTTCTCCCTTCCTGACCCCTTTGCAACTGGAAAATATTTGTGAACATTCTTATTTTGTGACAGAATGGTTTTTGCATAAATTCAATAATACAATAGTATCTATTGCTTTTCATCAGAAATTGAATTCTTATGGAACTTTGTGCAAATAACAGTCCAAATTGAGATTAACCTAATTTTTTTTTTTTTGAGAGAGGTTTTTCACTATAGGGCAAGTGTGCTCACCAGACAGACAGAGAGAGACAGAGAGACAGAAAGCGAGAAATCACCCCCCAGAGGGGATGGCCACGCCGCATCCCTTCTCCTCCATTCTCCTCTCGGGATCTTGGGCACGCACGCACACGTGCCCGGTGTGGGTTTTAAGTCGACGTGAACCACGGTCGACTACGTGGGAGTCCAGCAACATAGCCATTATGCTAACTGTTGGTTCCCCCTAATTTTTTTTTTTCAAACAAGTTAGTTATACCTCTCTTTGGTAAAAGGGGGAATGAAAATAGAAAAAAATGTTTCAGAAGAAAATTACAGTGCACTTGTCACTAGATTCTAGCTTTGTCCATATATTTAGTTTAAGATATTTTGTGAATGGTGAGCAGCAGTTAGCATAATGGCTATGTTGCTGGACTCCTACATAGTCGACCGCGGTTCGAGTCACAGACCTGGTGGCTTAAACTCACGCCGGGCGTGTGTGTGTGTGTGTGTGCGCCCAAGATCCCAAGAGGAGAATTTTGTGAATCAATAAAATGTGAAAAAAAGTTTAGTATGGAAGAGAAGGAGGGGAAAAGGGAAGAAACAAGTAGAAGTATGCTTAAATGACAAAAAATGAGAAGCTATTGCTGATTATAATGTATTTAGTAATATCTATGTCTTGACTGACATGAATGGTATTTGCACTGGACAAAAAGTTGTGAACTATAAAGACATGTGATTAAATGTAAATAAATATATTTTTGAAAAGTAAAAAAATAAAAAAGATCTTTTAAACTATTTTTAAGTGTTGAGATACATTTAATCTGCTTACATCCTACACTGAAATCGAATGTTAGGGAAACAAGCAGAGGGGTTGTTTGAGAGGAGTCTCTTCTAGCAAGAGTAAGCCTCATGAAGTCACACTGCAGCAGCCTCCCTCAAGGTGCGCAGGTGACAGCACCAAAGGCCACTTCCTCAGAAACCTCTCCACTCACAGGTGGGCTGCAGGTCAGCAGCACCGGCTTCACCTAGGAGCTGATCGGAAGCACAGGACCCCAGCCCCGTTACTCATGTAACTGAAAAAACACATGAAAAAAAACACATGAAATTCTTCCAAACACTGCTCCAACCTGAATAAGAGAAGTCTGGCTCTAGTCATCTTTTAATAATACTACTAAAATTTGTGGTCCACATATGATTTAGAGCATCCCTCCCAGGATCCTTGAACACAAGAATACCATGAAATCTCATCTTGCCCCATCGCAAATGCTCTTGGACTGATTAAAGATTCATTAAACTTCTTTTACCACTCTTAACTGCTTTCTCAAATGGTATTGGAGAAGCTGCTAGGATAGCGGAGAGGTGGGAAAGCTCCCAGCCCACATGTACTCCTCTCCTGTGGGAGACCCCAGCTAATGCTAACATGGACAGGTGGGAGGGGAAGCACCGCACAGTTAACCAGTCTGACTCCAGCAACCAGTGGGGGCCACTCACTCGCAGCCCCGTCCACATTCCGTCAGTTGATGTCCTTTAGGAATTGCGCCTGGAGCCACTCAGAAACAACCACGTGGCCTACACTGCCGCTCTTGTCTAAGAGGGCAGTCCTAATATTTGAAACCCCACCAGCTTTGGCATCGCTCATCCTGAAAATCAATCTTCAGCCTGATTCTTCACACGGTACGTCCATGTTTTTTATGCAGGAAAGGAGAGAAAACTTACAATTCTCACACACACAAATAACAAAGGAGGGCTTCTCATCCCAGTTATAATAAATGAGCTTTTCAATTCACAGCGCACTTTCTCCAAAATAATGAGCTGTTTAATACAGAGAGCCCAAAATGGTGGCTGATAAATCAATGCACTGGAGGAGGATACTCGAAGCAACAGAAGAGAGAAGAAAGGACAGTGAGCCGAATACCAGTCTCTGAGGCTCAGAGAGGCCTGAATTGCTCACTGCTACAAATCACGGGCACAGACTGGAAAATGACCAGTGGCATTTTCATTTCTTTATTGTGGATGAACGTGACATTTTTAGGACTGGACCCATGTGGAAGGCTGGACGCGAGCAACTGGGCCTGGTACTACCATGCATTTTGCAGTTGACATTAGGGTCAAGGCTTCTTGGTGGCACCAGTACCAAACTAATTCTTGCCTAAATATTCCTAAGATTAAGAGAAAGTCCCTGGTACTGTCTGAACTTGTCCTTACACAGCAAAGGAGGCTCCCAGGATGTCTGCTAGTCACGACTTGGAGCCATTTCCATGTGACAAGCCACCTCAGGCATCCTGGCAAGTTCAGAGCTCAGAGTTTAGGGACATAGGGGACATAGAGAAGGACTCCCCATTTTTGTCAGAGTCCATATTCGTAACCCTGAGGAAGACTCTGACTGGATGCCATGACCACCATCTCCCAGATCTCCCCAGGGCTGGATTTTCCTGTAGCTAGTGGCTGTGGCTTTTCAATGCAGTTTATTTTATCTCGGTTGTTTATGTTGCCTGCCTCAGAGCTGCAGTTAAGATGGCTTCCTCAAAGCCTCCGGATTGGTGACAGTAGGGGACAGCAGGGCACAGTGCAAGCCCGAATTCTCTCCCTTTCTGTCCTAAGGGTAGGTCTCCCTTCCTCCCAGGTCCCACTGCACTCAGTGCAGGACTCCGATTGGAAGTGCCACCTTCTGACCAGCTCCTTGCCTTTTCCGATATCAAACACAAGTGTCTAGGGGTTGATGTGGGAGCTGGCAAACACAGGAGCGTTTCAGGCGGGTCAAGATGATATCAAGGACACAGAATTATTGGCAGTGCCCTTGGCATCCCACACCCGCTTTGAGATTCATTGCCTATTACGAACTGGAGCCCTCGGCTGGCACGTGGCCATTCCAGAGCGGCAGGTGTGCAAGACGCTCATCTAAGTCACTGCAGCAATCAGGGCAGGGCCGTCGGGACCTGGTTGGGGAGGCACACGGAGGGCACAGTTGTCACCCCAGGGAAGGGCCCACACCTCCACCTGCCACGCTGGTTGAGATATCACGTAGCAGCTGCAGCTGTCCAAGGGCTGCCGAGAGGAAGACGGTGCACCTGTTTGCAGCCTGCTTCATTATCATCAATATCCGTGCAGTCATTAAAGGCAAAGAATTGATAAAATGCAGCTGCCTGGGGAGCATGCGCCTCCTTTTGATATTGGGACTCATTTGAGATTATTAGAAGCCAGCCGCCAACACAAGGACCTCCCAAAGAAAGTTCCTGGTCATCTCACGTGGCCAGAACCCTCAGTTCACTCTGAGCTCATTTTATTTGACACTATTGTTTTTTGAAAATCCTATTGTTTCCCCATGGTTGCTTGGAAAGTCATGCCAGTTCGTGGGTGACGGATGAGTCTGTGTTTCTTTAACTGTGCTCCCTCCCTACCGGGTTCTGTCACCTTTGCGAGGCGATCAAAGCCGAGGAGCTGGAGTTGCCAGGAAGGCCCGCGGGTGAGAAATGGTCACGCTCCCAGGGCTCTGACACCGCGTTGCTCCTTCTGTGCGGTTGGCGGCCTCGCCTGCACACCCTCGGCTGCAGCCGACCAGCACCAGCTCACACCGCAGGGCCAGCCAGTTCCTTCCACCTCTCCCATTCGTCAACCTGGATGCCGAGGGGGCACGTGTGGCCCTTGCAGGAGCGTTGGCTAAAGGAACTCTTCGCAGAATTCTGGGCCTGCCTGCTTCAAGACAAGAGAGAACAGCACACAAAATGATTATCAGCTGGACGAAAGTCTATTAATCAGCCAGGCAGAAGATGGCAAAGCACATGAGACAAGGGGGAGGCAGACAGTGCCCGGTGCCAGGCGAGCCTCCTGTTCAAGGCCACGTCCAAGGCTGGCCTGTGAGTGTGACAGATCCACCCTCGAAACGCCAACCTGGAAAGTGGGGGCTTTCCCCTTTCTGGTCTGGAGTAACCATAGGGTGACCGCCGCCACCCCTTCCTCCAAACACCCCCTTGTCTCCTTCCTGGAGGGTGGATCCATAGTGTGGACAGGGGGAAGAGGGTCGACCCGGAGATAGAGTTGTGTCCTTGCATTCACAATATCAGGCTACAGGAAGGCACCTCCGTGGCTCTTCCACCCCCAAAACAAACCCAGCAAGGAGCCTTTGCAGCCTGTCTGCATAAAAGCCAAACAGACTCGTCAAATCCCAAGACCAGGCGACAGGGATGGAGAGCTGGCTTTCTAGTGGCAACAAATAGACGTCCTGACAAACCGTGTTAATGATTGACTGGAGTTTCCCCCTCTTTGTAGCAAGAGGGAAGGTCTGTGAAGTTCCTAGTCAAAATGGCTCATGAATGGGTAATCACAACAACCTAACAGCCTTTTGATTCCCTGACAGATCCGTGGAATGTGTGAAGTTGGCATGATTGATGGCTGTTGGCTGACAGTGGGTTTTACGGAAAAATGAGTGGCGTCCCAGACGGCAGCGGCTGAACGCGCCAATGAAGCCCTACCCAAGAGGTGTACCCACGCCGCGGGGAAAGAGCCTCACTTGCAGAACTGCTCCAAGCAGACCCATGCTAGAACCACAGAGAGGCAAGGTTACTCCATGAGCCATCGGGGTGGACAGACATGGCCCCCGGCTTCCCCTTGCCCTCTCAGCTTCCGGGAGGAACACTGGATGTCATCGCCACGATTTTGCCATGGGGAGGGAGGACCTCAGTGTGCTTACTGCAGTGAGGCCCAGAACTCCAACTCTAAATTCAGAGCACACTAAGTTCTGTGTGATCTGAAAATATTCAGATCAGGAAAATATTCAGATCCATCAACAGCCCCAGTGAAAAATAAGACCCTGGGGCTAGCCAGGGGCCTATCGGTTAAAGCAACTGGATCCCACAGGGACAACTGTGTGGTTCGAGTCCTGGACCCAGAGGCTTAAAAATACACACTGGATGTGTATGTGTGAGTGTATGCGTGTGCATGTGTGTGTCCAAAATCCTGAAAGGAGAAAGTTTCTTTCGTTTCGGAGAAGGAATTGCAGTGGCGATGTCTCACTTTCCCTCTCTCTCTGTATCTCTCTCCAGAGCACACATGCCCTCTTGCAAAATTAAAAACAAGAAAAAGAAAGAAAGAAAGAAAGAAAAATACAAGGCCCAGTGCCTGCAAGACCACAGCCGGCAGGAGGAGAAAGCAGGTATTGCGGGGTGGAGCTGAACTCACTCTCCCCTCGGGAAAGAGGTGTGGCTAGAGGCCCGCAATGCTCAAGGCAAGGCCGCTCGTAAATCAAGCTGGATTTAGGGGACACGCAGTTATTTGGGAAGCCAGTGGGCAGGGGCCAGGTAGAGATGGCAGAGGGAGCCAGTCCAGGACAGAGCTCCCCTGTAGGCCTGGAGCAGGTAGGTATGCAGGGCCTGGGCTGCAGAGCCAGAGTCCATCCTGTGTGCAGAGGGTGGGGCCCTCAAAGTGTGACCGCCAACCGCAGGGTAAGGATGACACAGCAATTCTCAGTTGTGGAGCAGGCCAGAGGACCACTGCATGGGGTTCCCCATCTCTGTGGACACTGGTCCCCAGACAGTGGTCAGAAAGCTGGCCAGGCCCAGCATGGGCCTGGAGCCCTTGGCTATGCCAGCATGATGGAGTCCCATCACCGAAACTGTGACCGAGGACATGGGTGTAAAGACTCAGACGGAGGTCCAGGAACCAAAGAACCCAGGCTGGAAACTAGTGCTCCCGGTGCTGGGCGTATTCAGGAGCTGAGCAGGGCGGCTCGCCTTCACAGCCTGCAAAGCCAGGGGACATCACGCCACCGACAGCTCCTACATCAATGGGGTTTAGTCACTTCACCAATGGTAAGGATTTC
>NW_006205449.1:790280-826860 GCF_000334495.1 Tupaia belangeri chinensis
CTGAAAACGGTAGAGATGCTTGCGAAGGTGGACTGCAGCCTGGGCACCCGCAGAACCTGCCGGCCGCCGCCAACAGCTTGGGACTCATATCTCCGCTCTCCAGAGGAAGTGCTGCTGTCCCCACCCCACCCCAACCACAAGGTGCCAAAGGGGAACACGATTCATGAAAAAGAAGCCTGAGTGAACAGCCCACTCATAATTGCAGCAGGAAATGGAGACAGCAGGGGTGAGGGCTGGTGCTAGGAGATGAGCCTGCCTCTGCCCCTGCAACACTGGTTCATTGTCATGGCCGGCTCTTTCCTTTTCTGTGAAATAGGGAGAACGCAGCCAGGCCTAGTCTGGTTGCATGGCCAGCCCGAGTCTAAGCCCGAGTATGTGTCCAGGAAGTGTAGGAAGGAAGAGAAAAGGGTCCCCAAAGCCCAGGAGGACACTGCCCACTTGGGGCAGCAGTAGCTCCCGCTGGAGCCTGGGCTTTTTGCATCAAGCATGGGCAGCGCAGCTCTTGTGGCTAAAGGTTTTTGTAAAGGACGCTCTGCTCACGGCTCCTCCCGGCACAAGGAGCACGGAGCAAGATCAGTCTCTGCTCCCAGCCAGCTGAGAGCTACACACCAAAGCCCCTCTGTGGACACCGCGGCCAGAACATGGCCAGGACGTGTGCACAGAGCATCTGGCCGAGGGCTCAGAGGAAGGACAGCACCTCCTGCCACAGGAGGATGGGCTGTAGCCACTGCAGGGCCAGGGCAGGTGACACCTTGAAAGGCCCGACCTGAGCCCAGAAGCTCAGAGCTGGAACACAGCGTCTGCAGCCACACCTGGGCACCAGTGCCCACCGCACCAGTATTTACTGCCATGTCTGCTTAGGCAGGAAACACCACCCCTCTGAGCCTCCGCTGCCTCATCGGTAAAGTGGCAGCAAAATATTCCCTATCCCCACCCAGGCTAGGCCCAAACTGAGAAAGCCCTGCAACGCCTGCTCACACACGCGGGAGAATGCAGACGGCCCCACGCCAGCCTGGCCTGCACATGTCTCTTACGGCTCTGGGGACCTGGGAGATGAGGACACAGGAGGGCCATGGGAAAAACAGGAATCTGCCCCGATCAGTAGGGAAATGGCTGAAGCAGTGAAGGTCCAGGGGCTCTTTTCTACAGAGCTTCTCAGAGCCTTCAGCTTCTCCTCCCAGCCCAATTCTCTCGGCCTGTGCTCTGCCCCTACGGTCAGTCCACATCACTCTGTTCAAAACCCACACAGGTTCCCAGGACCACTGGGAAGCCAGGTCCTAGGAGAGCTGCACAGGGTGCCGTGCGACCCTCGGGACCTCACCTGTGGTTCCCCTTCCTGTGCACAGCCTGGCCAGGGCTCCTGGTCTACCTGCCCTGGGACTGTGCTCCCCTCAGGCAGGGTGTGGCTGCCTCCCTCTCCTGGCGCTCATCAGAGGCCTCTGCCCCAGCGGGCCCTTCTCCTCACACTCTTCGATGCTGCAACGAGCCAACCACCTCGCCCTGCTTCTTTGTTTTTTTTTCCACTGTAGTATCACTTTCTTGTATGCTGTCTAATATTTACCATATTTTAGTTGCCTGTTACTCGTCCCCTGAACGTAATCTCCCTGAGAGCAGAGCTCTCTGTCTGGGACATAGCAGATACTCAGTAAACATGTTGAAAAAATGATGAGGACGGAAGGGATTTTTACTAGGAAATTTGTATGTAGTTTTCCCCCAAGTTACTGGAAAATTCATTCAGCAAAAATGGATAGTGTTCCTACCGCTGTCAGACACCGTATCGGGAGGTAGAACACCCTCCTCCCTACAGCTCACCAGCTCACTTTGTAAGAGCATAAGGAGGGCAATTTGACCTGATCCCTTCTTTGCGGGGCAGGCTTAAGAGAGAGGGGCCATCAGACCCTCAAAACTCCCATGGGGCCGTAGAGACGCTCCTCAACCAATGTGTGAGTTCATGAAGCAACAGGACAAGAGGGGTCCTGGAGCTGGACCTGAGGTGGACCGTCCGTGAAGGGGAGGCCATATGGACATTGTGAGTAACGACAGGGCCACACAGAGGTCAGGAAGCCTGTAGGTGAGCAGTCAGGAGAACGCAAGAGATAGGAGGGCTTACCCACGTGCTGTGGACATGACACAGGACCAGGAATAGGCAACAAAGACAACGATGGAACCAAGGACAGGTGGCACTGGGGCTCGGGGAGAGGCCAGCACCAGGGACAAACTGCCGTGTGGGTAAACTAAGCCAGCCTGTGAAGGGTGAAAGTTCTCCTTTTTAGCAAGACGCACCCATGGCTAGAACAGGCATGTGCTCGAACACACACTGGTCTGTGGAAGAGCTGCCTGGACGAGTAATGAGGTAACAAGACCGAAGCCTTTCAGTCTAGAGGGTAGTAGCCATGCCATTGTCGTATGCTGAACTATAGTTAATCAATATTTATTCCAGCATTAGCTGAAGAACAATACTAGAAAAAAATAGTGTCTTGTAAATATAAAGTCCTATTATGGCTACAAATTGGATTCATAAGCTGATTAATTTGAAATCTGTTTGGATACCCTTTGGATTATTTTGCCAAGTTTCTGGATGTTCAATTTGAACTGGTGACTTTCAAAATTGATGCTGAGGGCAAGAGACAGTGCTAATTAGTGCGTGAGCTTTTCACATCTGAAAATCTGGGAATGAGTCCTTCTTGGGTCAAAAGTGAAAATGAGCTTGGTTCTCTCACTCTGATCCCTGTTGACACTATTGTCATCACAAAGCTATCATATTATTTGGCATTGCCACCAGGCCG
This sequence comes from Tupaia belangeri chinensis, assembly GCF_000334495.1. Taxonomy (NCBI): domain Eukaryota; kingdom Metazoa; phylum Chordata; class Mammalia; order Scandentia; family Tupaiidae; genus Tupaia; species Tupaia belangeri. Next base: position 793,067 of record NW_006205449.1, read on the forward strand.
TGTCAAGACAGTCTCTACCCCGGAGCTGCGGGGCATGGCGGCAGATCCAGGCCCGCTGCAGCGGGAGGGCGTTTCCAGGCAGCCGTCTCCACACCACATAACTGCTCAAGATGGTGCCTCTCGCCCTCTGATTTCACGTGCAGTAAATTCATACGGGCCGATTTCGGAGGGAAAAAAGGAAGGAATTAATGATGCATATCCAATCTAGAAGATAGTGTTATCTACTTTATTTCAGTACTTGTGTCTCATTCCATTGATTGTGCCCTACAATCTTAAGTCACGTAAGCATATAAAATGGTGCAATAGAGAAGAGCATGCGGCTTCACACCGTAACAACCACACAGCCGGCCCAACCCTGCAAGCAGGTCTCTGCCCACACGAGCAGGGGGTGTGCAAAAGACTGGGCAGCTCTTTCCTCCTCTCTGCAGTCACGTGCGTGTTTCCTGAGAGCAGAATTCTGGTGGCCGGAGGGGTTCGGGCTCAGACTGGACAGGCCGTGAGGGACTGCTACGGCTGCCCACATTCATTGGTTCATATGCACATCCATCACACACATCGAAACGCCCTGGGAGATCAACGGAAACTCCAGCTTGCCAAGCAGGAGTGTCCCGAGAGCTGGAGCCCATGCAGATCGGGGTCCTGTGCTTCCAATCAGCAGCCCCACAAAGACAATGAGGTACGTACAAGGAGAAGTGGACCATAAAGAGCCATCAGGGTTTGGTGACAACCCTTGGACCATCCAGTGGCCAGGATATAAGTCATACCAAGGTGAGCCTTTGGCTCAGGATAGCGGAAATGTCTGATTTAATAGCTAGAGGTTAGGCCCAGAAAAATGTCAGAGTTCATTCCTTAGGTTTTCTGACTTCGTAGAAAATAACCAGATGTCGATGACCCGAGAGAAGACATGAAGTTCAAAGATCTAGAGTCCAAAGTGCAGGACACTGATCTAAGATCCCAGGGCAAAAGTTAGACTAGACAAGTCCCAATCATCCAGCACTGGCAGGACCAAGCAGGCTCTCTGTCCAGCTGTGCATGGAAGCTTTCCTCGGGGTCCATTTATTCAGAATATTTGTGGGGCCCCATGCTCGGGCACCGAGGAGCCGCCTGTCCATCTGCATGCTGCCGTTATTCGAAGTGCCTGGCCCTGGAGCATCCTCGAATTCCATCTTTCCCCAAGTGTGTTATACCCAAGTGACCCAAGGGGGCCTTGACCTCCATGGCCTCTTCTCCAGGCTGGCAGTCAGACCCTTCCTGGCGTCTCCTTTCGGCCCACCCTCAGCACCTTGATGTCCCTGAGAAATATCAATTGGTTTCTTTGGGACACTTAATGGCCTCACTCATCATTCCAGGGTGACTGGAGAGCAGAAGGCCACAGGAAGTGTCCCTGGCAGAAGGCACGGCATGCCCACTACCCAGGCTCGCCACTCTGTTCCCAGCACACCCTGGCACTTTGGGGTGAGTATTAATTGAGCTTCAACGAGAAGCGTGGCTGTTGGCGCCAGCTTGGGGCAGCACACGGCTGCCACCAGGAGCGCATAGCCACTGTGAGCGCCCTCGAAGCAATGATTCCGTTTTATGTCTTTCACATTTAATAGCAAATTTGCCGTTTAATCTTTCAGACAGAAGTTACTTATTCTCAATCTGCCTCTCCTTGCCCTGCTGCAATCTCACGCCACTCACACGGCCGGTGGCATGAAGCCCATCACAGGCCCGGGTCAGGCCCATTTTCCATTAGCTCATCTCCTTCCTGAGGTGGCCTCCTTTACAGATGGCTGATCAGCAATCAACACTAGTTTGTTTCAATCAGAGCCGCTCCCGTTACTTCTCATTTAGAACCTGCTCCTCCAGAAGCACATTAGTGGGAGCCGCGTCCAGCGACGTGATTCCAGCAGTGGGCTTTGCTTTCCTCAGACAAAAGACGGCGGAACTCCAAAGGGGAAAAAGACATGTCCACACGTCCGTGTGCTCCTCCATGGGCCACGAAGAAGGTGTAAGCCCACCTACTAATTAATGTGTATAACCTCTCCTTTGAGTTAAAGCAGGAACTCGCAAGCCTTCTTTTCTATGTTGCCTGAGGGTGCGTGTGTGAGAGAGCAAGCGTGCACACCGGCCAGGCCTGGCCACCTCGCGTGCACTTCTTCCTCCTCCAGGTCTGCATTCCATGGATCCTGAGCACGCACCCACTCCTGCGATGCTTTTCAAGATGTCAGGCCCGAAACTAGACCCTGGTTGGCCACGTGGACCCAGCTTCCTCTGTAGATCACCTAGCCACTTTGCCACAGGGGTGGGCCCCTCTACCCTCTTTTCACCGGGAACAAGGACCCAGGAACCATTTGCACTGCTGTAAATAAACACACAAATCTAGGTGAAACCTAATTTTAGACAGTAATTTCCTTAACTTCAGCTCTTAGGGAGATTTTTGTTTAATCCAGTCTTCAGACTTCACGCACTCTCGAGACAGGAGGGGTAAGAGGAAGAGAGCAGGCGCGAGGAGGCGTGGGAGGCAGAGCGGGCAGAGGGCGCTGCGTTCACGTGCCGGCCCCGGCCCTGTCCTGGCACTCTCCTCCCGGCGGTCCTCTGCGGTCCAGCTGGGACTCACATGTGCAATGCTGCGGCCCGAGGCTCAGCAAGGACACTTCTCAAAGGCCAGCTCGGCCCAAAGTGCCGAGCTGTGAATGCAGGAGGCCCTTACATGGTCTTCTGATCCTGCTCGTGGTGCATTGCACCTGAGGAAGTCTAAGCCCACCTACTATTAATGCACATCACCTCTCCTTTGAGTTAAAAAGGGAATTCTCAAGTCCTGATTTCTTTAACACTTGAGGTTGAGTGTGTGACAGTAAGCAAGCAAGTGCACCATGCCCGCCACACATGGGGATCACATTTGCCACCGAATGAAGGGGACCCTAACAGTCAGTCCCATACAGTTAAATGCTATTGTTGCTTAGAAGAAGGTTTGAAAATACATCGTCAACTTCCCAGAGCATGGGCTTGTAACGTCAACATCAGGGTCTTTGTTTATTATTTATGCTGCCAGAATTGGTAATGTTCTCTAATTCCATTCCAATCAATCAAGGGCCTAAATTGCTTTGAATGGCTAATAATTGCATGATCCTTTCAAAAAGATGCCGAGAGGAGCACCACTAAGTGACTGCCACTTCCTTCCAGGTGGCAATATTGGCATGTTTCAATGACCTCGGCTTGCTCAAAATATAACAGGAACCCTTTTGCCCTACCAGTTTTCCAGATTTTCCACAATGCCCTGCCATGACATCGCCCATTATGAGGCTGTGATCTGGCCTTCTCCCTTCCTCCCCGCGATTGCCACGGCGTCCTTAACTGGGCGTCTAGGGTTGTTCCAGCCCATCTCATAGACAGTGACCCCACAGGCCACAATGTCCTCTCCTCTGCCCGGCCCCTCCTGCTGCTTCTTGGTCCAGCATGGTGACTGGGCGATAGATGATAAAATGTTCGTGAACTTTATCTAAAATCCATAAGAAAGCACTTGAAGAACTTTAGGCAGAGATGTGGTAAGATGTGACCCCCACATCTGAAGAAGATGACAAGCAGTCTCATTCATTCTTTTGTTCAGTAATTCATCAACCGGACGGACATTTACTGAGAATCTACGCGCCGGGCACAGAGCTCAGCACAAGGGTGCAGCTCGCTAGGGGAACAGGCAGAGTGTCCATCGACACCCCAAAAGCATGTGGCTGCCATTCACTCAGACGTGACGACAGGAGAGCGTGGACGGGTTTCCTAACAGTCCCCTGAGTACCACTCGTACGGGGGACTGAGGTGGACACGGGCACTTAGCTCTCACAAAGCCCCCCTGACAACACATCGCTGCCAAAAGCCCACAGGATGCAGATTCGACAACCTGCCACACACCGCGCTTCCCAAGACGCCACATCTCATTACAGGAGAGAGGTAGGGGCAGTTCTCAGTTATTCTCCGCACTGACCTTTCCCCTGGAATGGAAATCTTGAAGGAAAAATTTTACTATCCAATCCACAAGTGAGGCCTGAGCTTCTCCTCTCCTGGCCTCGCTCAGGTCTAGAGCGGGGTGTGCTCTCCTCCTAGCTTGGACTAAGTGTCCTCTCTAGGAGCAAGCCCACAAGCCACTGGACAGTGAGACTCCTCAGGGTCACTTACCAACAAGAAACGTTAGAGTTGTTTGTCGGACTGACTTGCATTAGAAGTGTTTGTGTGTGCGGAAACGATTCCATGTGTCGCTAGAGCCTGAATAAACGTCTGGAGAAGAAATATGGATATGCAACCATATTAAAGCACTTTGAAATTCCTACTCAACTTTTTACAAGCAAAATTCTAAATGAAACCAGCCGAATGCCCTTTAAAGGAGGGTTGAAATCGAGTCGTTGCTATGCCTCTCAGGGGACTGCAGGGGCTAAGAGGCAGTCCACGGAGCAGAACCTGGGGACTTGGTCCAACTCTGACCCGGTACTTACTTGGGATCTGACCTTGAGTAAACCGTCTATTCACCATGTACTGGCTTTTATCCAGTCTGTAAGTGTGAGCGTAGCAATGACCCTCACTACCTCTGGGGGATGCTGTGGAAAGAAATGAGATAACACTTCTGAACTTAAGGGAAACCTGTAGCGAATGCACAGAAGAAGAACGAAGGTGATTACGAAGCAGCACAATTCCTTGAACAAAGGCTAAAAGACACTTGAAATAATTTAGACTGAAATAGAGAACAAGGAGAAGTAACGTAATTATTGTTTTGAATGTACAGTATTTTCGCCTTGATCTCGGTCTCCCTCTGTTTCTCTATCACCCTCTCATTGCTCTCCTGTAATCTCTTTCCCAGCCCTGCCCAGAGAGAGGAAGCTCCATCCTCACCAGTCATTCAGCTGCTTCCCCTCAACCATAACGTTACCCTCGCAGCTTCGCCGGACTCAGAACTGAGGTCACCTACCCGAAAGTTGCCTTCTCTACCCCTGAAATCCTGACATTGATCTGAAAACCCCCAACCTTGTATCCAATTTCCTGGCTTCTAGACCACCTAGAATTATTAAAATACAAAACCAGGCAAACTTGTCATACAAAATTCATATAAATCTAAAAGCAATCTTAGTATATTCCTCTTATTTATTTATTTATTTATTTTTGAGAGAGAGATTTTTGCTGTAGAGCATACACACTCGCCAGAGAGACAGAAAGCAAGGAATCACTCCCCGGGTGGATGACCATGCCAGAATCCCCTCTTCTCTCAGGATTTTGGGCACATACAAATATCTGCACAGTGTGAAGATCAAGCCACCAGGTTCAGGACTCTAATCAGGGTCAACCACATGGTTCCAGCACCTTCACCACCATGCCACCTGCTGGCCCAGTGTATTCCTCTTTACCCACTCTCATAGTTATTCCTTCAATGAGGGCCTCGAACTTGACTGAAAATATTCAGACCATCAAGGTCATTGACACAGAGAGGAATCCAGAAGAGAGCCTAGGAGAACAGTTATGAAATATTAATATAGTCATCATAACAAGCAATTCCAAAACAGGGTGAGGACAAAAGATATTGGACTCAGACCTTTGCCCAAGGCTTAAAATTTAAGTCCAACTCCTTGAGCTCTGCAAAAGACACTAGATGCCTGCCACTGACAAAAGAAATGAGAGAAAATGTAGAAACTCCAGTAGAAAATGTTAGAACTCAATTTAACATCCACTTGTTTAAGGAATGTGATTGTGAAGAAATTGAAGCATTTTCAACACAAAAATAATTTTCTCCTTCTGTATCACTCAATGCCTGCCCAGTCAATTGGAACAGTACATACGGAAACAGACAAAGACTTGACCACTTCACATTTCAGATACCGAATCCAGCAATCAGACAGGAGGGACTCCCATCTCCTTATTACCACTTTCGTTGGCAGATAAGCAAAGAAGCCTTTATTCCCGATCATTGTCATCCAGTCATTCATCAATAATTATTAGGAGCCCCCGAAATCTAAATGGACATCAAAACTTGAACTTCTAGTATTTATCCATCCATGATGTTAAGGATGGACATAGCAGTTTTAGCAGGGAGAAACGAGTGCATAGACCAAGTCCTTCATAACATGCCTTTGCGTAGTCAACTGAAGTCTGCCAAGCTTCAGCAATTTCAAGAATGACATTTACTTGTTAAAATGTGCATTGCTAGTATTCTCATTCCCTCCTCCCAAACCTACTGAGTCATGTATCTGAATAACTATCTAGTGGCCAGGGAATTCCAAATCATTGAGCAACACTGAAGTGAATGCGCACTCTGCTGACGGGTTCTTCTGCCTCAACGACTTCTTTGAGAATATTTGTGAGATCATATGGGCACCAGAAATCCAAGCTGGAAAATAATACTGTTTCACTAAGTCCCAAAACAACGTTTTTCTAAGAAAGATGCAGTAGCAACTGTTTCATTGATTCAGAAAGTTGCCTCTGTTCTTGCCTTTCATCAGTTGTCACCCTCATGGATATTTCCAGAATGATAGTTTTTATCAGGATTGCAATGCCTATCTACTTTATGAATTATCCTTTAATAAGTCCAGACTGGCAGAGTGCTCAGGGATCATCAAATAAAAGTTGATTTAGAATGACTGTCATATTGCCTAGTTTGTAAAATCAGCACAAATCAATTTTCACATTTCATAAAGAGACATGGCTATCAGTTGAAAAGTTGACCCAAGAATTCCAACCCACAGCAAAGTCTGACATTAATACAGAACTCACCCTGGTGGGGTCATTTTTAAAGGACATGTGGAGGCTACTCTTTCACGATTATTTTTGACAGGAATGGGTTAATCTTGTAACCTTTTCTGTTCTTGTCCAAGTCTCTTGGATGTCGAAGGAGTAGACAAACATGATGGTATTTTCCGGTTTTGTTTTGCTGTTTGTTGAGAGAGTGGGCCAATTTCATACCATTTGCCGCTTGCATTACTGTCTCAAGGTTGTCACAAAAATTGATAAATTTCAGACTGTTTTTCTTGTCCTCATTACAATCTTAAGGTTGTCATGAGAATAAATTGATTTTGTGCCATTTTTTTGTCCTCATTACAGTCTGTGTCATGAGAATGGCTTTATTTGGAACCATTTTTGCACTCACAGCCATTTTCATCATGAGAGAGGAGATTCTTCATGAAAAGCCTCTTCATGTGAGAGGCTGATCTTCAGACCACCACGTCCTCATGCAGTGAGGCAGGCATTATAACAAACCATACCCCTTCCTGTGAGGGATTTTCCATTGCGATTTTCATAACCCTGATGTGATCACAGAAAACAAATGAAGGCAGATCTCCCATCTTCAACCTATGGTATTCGCCTTAGAGTCTCCTGTGAGACAGAGAATGTTCTAGATTGCTTCTAGAGGGTTAGAAGAGGGAATGAATTGGTGATCCAGAAGTAAGAGTGTACAGAGGGATGAAGTGGGGTTAGAATGAAAAGTGGGACTGTTTCAAACTGTACCTGCAGTGGAGAAGAGTGCAGATTCGAAGAACCCACGCTAGATGGGAACAAAGCAGGCAATCTTCCTTAAATAGTGGATGGAGTGTTTATAAACCTAACTAACGAAGTTGAAGACCTACACAAGGAAAACTATGAAAAAATTTAAAAAGACATTAAAATGACACGATAAAGTGGAAAGACATCCCATGCTCCTGGATTAGAAGAATTAATATAGCAAAATTTCAATTCTATCTAAATCAATCTATATATTTAATGCAATGCTGCTTAAGTTACCAGAGATATTCTTCATAGGTTTAGAAAAAAAACTATCATAGAATTTGTCTGGAACCATAAAAGGCCCTGTATCACCAAAGCAATACTGTGCAGTAAGAGTGGAGTTGGAGGCATCTGACTCCCCAATCCCAAAATATATTACAAAGCTGTGATGATCAATACAACATGGTACCTGGTACAAAAACTGGCATGTAGACCAATGGAACAGAATAGAGATCCCAAAAGTAAGCACCATAACACATAGCCAACTGATTTTTGACAAAGGACAGCAAACCAGTGATGAAAATAAAAATCCCTTTATCAAATGGTGCTGGAAAAGCTGAATATCCCCCTGCAGGAGGATGAAACTGGATCCCTATTTCTCACCATTAACAAAAGCAACTCAAAATGGATCAAAGATCTAAACCTAAGACCTCAAACTATAAAATTACTGGTAAATAACACAGGGAAAACTCTTGGAAACATTGGAGCAGGCAAAGACTTCTTTAAAAAGACTCCCAAAGCACAGGCAATAATCTCAAAAATAGACAAGTAAGATTACATCAGGTTAAAAAGCTTCTACTCAGCAAAATAATAATAATAATAATAAAATAATGATAATAATAATAAAATACAAAACCAGGCAAACTTGTCATACAAAATTCATATAAATCTAAAAGCAATCTTAGTATATTCCTCTTATTTATTTATTTATTTATTTTTGAGAGAGAGATTTTTGCTGTAGAGCATACACACTCGCCAGAGAGACAGAAAGCAAGGAATCACTCCCCGGGTGGATGACCATGCCAGAATCCCCTCTTCTCTCAGGATTTTGGGCACATACAAATATGTGCACAGTGTGAAGATCAAGCCACCAGGTTCAGGACTCTAATCAGGGTCAACCACATGGTTCCAGCACCTTCACCACCATGCCACCTGCTGGCCCAGTGTATTCCTCTTTACCCACTCTCATAGTTATTCCTTCAATGAGGGCCTCGAACTTGACTGAAAATATTCAGACCATCAAGGTCATTGACACAGAGAGGAATCCAGAAGAGAGCCTAGGAGAACAGTTATGAAATATTAATATAGTCATCATAACAAGCAATTCCAAAACAGGGTGAGGACAAAAGATATTGGACTCAGACCTTTGCCCAAGGCTTAAAATTTAAGTCCAACTCCTTGAGCTCTGCAAAAGACACTAGATGCCTGCCACTGACAAAAGAAATGAGAGAAAATGTAGAAACTCCAGTAGAAAATGTTAGAACTCAATTTAACATCCACTTGTTTAAGGAATGTGATTGTGAAGAAATTGAAGCATTTTCAACACAAAAATAATTTTCTCCTTCTGTATCACTCAATGCCTGCCCAGTCAATTGGAACAGTACATACGGAAACAGACAAAGACTTGACCACTTCACATTTCAGATACCGAATCCAGCAATCAGACAGGAGGGACTCCCATCTCCTTATTACCACTTTCGTTGGCAGATAAGCAAAGAAGCCTTTATTCCCGATCATTGTCATCCAGTCATTCATCAATAATTATTAGGAGCCCCCGAAATCTAAATGGACATCAAAACTTGAACTTCTAGTATTTATCCATCCATGATGTTAAGGATGGACATAGCAGTTTTAGCAGGGAGAAACGAGTGCATAGACCAAGTCCTTCATAACATGCCTTTGCGTAGTCAACTGAAGTCTGCCAAGCTTCAGCAATTTCAAGAATGACATTTACTTGTTAAAATGTGCATTGCTAGTATTCTCATTCCCTCCTCCCAAACCTACTGAGTCATGTATCTGAATAACTATCTAGTGGCCAGGGAATTCCAAATCATTGAGCAACACTGAAGTGAATGCGCACTCTGCTGACGGGTTCTTCTGCCTCAACGACTTCTTTGAGAATATTTGTGAGATCATATGGGCACCAGAAATCCAAGCTGGAAAATAATACTGTTTCACTAAGTCCCAAAACAACGTTTTTCTAAGAAAGATGCAGTAGCAACTGTTTCATTGATTCAGAAAGTTGCCTCTGTTCTTGCCTTTCATCAGTTGTCACCCTCATGGATATTTCCAGAATGATAGTTTTTATCAGGATTGCAATGCCTATCTACTTTATGAATTATCCTTTAATAAGTCCAGACTGGCAGAGTGCTCAGGGATCATCAAATAAAAGTTGATTTAGAATGACTGTCATATTGCCTAGTTTGTAAAATCAGCACAAATCAATTTTCACATTTCATAAAGAGACATGGCTATCAGTTGAAAAGTTGACCCAAGAATTCCAACCCACAGCAAAGTCTGACATTAATACAGAACTCACCCTGGTGGGGTCATTTTTAAAGGACATGTGGAGGCTACTCTTTCACGATTATTTTTGACAGGAATGGGTTAATCTTGTAACCTTTTCTGTTCTTGTCCAAGTCTCTTGGATGTCGAAGGAGTAGACAAACATGATGGTATTTTCCGGTTTTGTTTTGCTGTTTGTTGAGAGAGTGGGCCAATTTCATACCATTTGCCGCTTGCATTACTGTCTCAAGGTTGTCACAAAAATTGATAAATTTCAGACTGTTTTTCTTGTCCTCATTACAATCTTAAGGTTGTCATGAGAATAAATTGATTTTGTGCCATTTTTTTGTCCTCATTACAGTCTGTGTCATGAGAATGGCTTTATTTGGAACCATTTTTGCACTCACAGCCATTTTCATCATGAGAGAGGAGATTCTTCATGAAAAGCCTCTTCATGTGAGAGGCTGATCTTCAGACCACCACGTCCTCATGCAGTGAGGCAGGCATTATAACAAACCATACCCCTTCCTGTGAGGGATTTTCCATTGCGATTTTCATAACCCTGATGTGATCACAGAAAACAAATGAAGGCAGATCTCCCATCTTCAACCTATGGTATTCGCCTTAGAGTCTCCTGTGAGACAGAGAATGTTCTAGATTGCTTCTAGAGGGTTAGAAGAGGGAATGAATTGGTGATCCAGAAGTAAGAGTGTACAGAGGGATGAAGTGGGGTTAGAATGAAAAGTGGGACTGTTTCAAACTGTACCTGCAGTGGAGAAGAGTGCAGATTCGAAGAACCCACGCTAGATGGGAACAAAGCAGGCAATCTTCCTTAAATAGTGGATGGAGTGTTTATAAACCTAACTAACGAAGTTGAAGACCTACACAAGGAAAACTATGAAAAAATTTAAAAAGACATTAAAATGACACGATAAAGTGGAAAGACATCCCATGCTCCTGGATTAGAAGAATTAATATAGCAAAATTTCAATTCTATCTAAATCAATCTATATATTTAATGCAATGCTGCTTAAGTTACCAGAGATATTCTTCATAGGTTTAGAAAAAAAACTATCATAGAATTTGTCTGGAACCATAAAAGGCCCTGTATCACCAAAGCAATACTGTGCAGTAAGAGTGGAGTTGGAGGCATCTGACTCCCCAATCCCAAAATACATTACAAAGCTGTGATGATCAATACAACATGGTACCTGGTACAAAAACTGGCATGTAGACCAATGGAACAGAATAGAGATCCCAAAAGTAAGCACCATAACACATAGCCAACTGATTTTTGACAAAGGACAGCAAACCAGTGATGAAAATAAAAATCCCTTTATCAAATGGTGCTGGAAAAGCTGAATATCCCCCTGCAGGAGGATGAAACTGGATCCCTATTTCTCACCATTAACAAAAGCAACTCAAAATGGATCAAAGATCTAAACCTAAGACCTCAAACTATAAAATTACTGGTAAATAACACAGGGAAAACTCTTGGAAACATTGGAGCAGGCAAAGACTTCTTTAAAAAGACTCCCAAAGCACAGGCAATAATCTCAAAAATAGACAAGTAAGATTACATCAGGTTAAAAAGCTTCTACTCAGCAAAATAATAATAATAATAATAATATAATGATAATAATAATTAGAGTGAAAAGGCAACTCTAAGAATGGGAGAATATATTTGGATATCCTGCAGGTGGATACTCAGCTTTTCCAACACCATTTGATAAAGGGATTTTCTTTTTATCACTTGTTTTCTGTCCTTTGTCAAAAATCAGTTGGCTGTATGTTATGGGGCTTACTTCTTGGATCTCTATTCTGTTCCATTGGTCTACATGCCGGCTTTTGTGCCAGGTACCATGTTGTTTTGATCATCACAGCTTTATAATAAATATGCTTCAAATAAAGGATTGATAATCGAAATATAAAGGGAACTCAAAAAGTTCACCTGCAAAAATTAAACAATCTAATTAAAAGATGGGCCAATGAGCTGACTAGACAATTCTCTAAAGAAGACATATGAACAGCCAAAAAGCATGTGAAAAAATGCTCAACATCACTTATCACAAGGGAGATGCAAATCAAAACCATGATGACATGCCACCTAACCCCAATCAGAATGACTAAGATTAAAAAAATCAACAATAAGTGCTGGTGAGTCTGTGGTGAAACACACTGCTTGTTGAACTGTAGATTAGTACAGCCACTGTAGAGATACTCAAAGGTGTACAAATAGAACTACCATATGATCCAGCAATTTCACTTCTGGATGTCTTCCTGAAGTATAGGAATACATTCAGTCAGAAAAACACTTACACATCCATGTTTATTGTGGCATTACTCACAAGTGCTAAGATGTGGAACCAACCCAAACATCCATGAATGGATTGAAAAAGTGTGGTTCATATACACTATGGATTACTACTCAGCCTTAAAAAAATAAGACCTTGGCATTTGATAGAAAGTGGACAAATACGGAAGACCTAATAACAAGCGAAGCTAGCCAAACTAAAAGAGAAGCATTGTATGTCCCCACTTAACATATACCAAATGCCCACATTTTATGGCAGAAACTGAAAGATTGGAAGGTATAAAAACAGAAAAAGCAGCAGTGTGGGAAGAGGGTAGGAAATGGGGGGAGGGTGACAGGGAGGGAATCAAGGGGAAAAAGAAATAACCAAAACATTCAAGGGGCACAAAAATGTGAAATTATCTGCTGATAATAATGTGTATAGTAATAACTGACTGAACTAATATACAGTGTATTCATGCTGGGAAAACTCTCTTTGTATGCTGTAATGATATATAGTGATAAAATGTAAAAATAACAAGTAAATAATAGTATGGAGGGCTGAGTTTGAATGCAGAGCAGTGGCAAGTCTTCAACAATGTCATAAGTTCAAAATTCACAGGGGGATTATTCCCTTGAGCTTTTAGAAGCTTCCTATATTAAGAGATGCATTTGCAGTTAAATCTAAGAAAAAGGTCCAGGACAAAGATGAACAAATAAGGAAGCAGCAGTGAGTTTAGGGTTATGTTGTCAAGGATGGATTGAATCAATTGTGTGTGTGTGTGTGTGTGTGTGTGTTTTTTTTTTTTTTTTTGAGAGATTTTTGCTATAGGGCACGTGCGCTCGCCAGACAGACAGAGAGAGACATAGAGACAGAAAGTGAGAAATCACCCCCCAGGGGGGATGGTCACGCCGCAATCCCTTCTCCTCCATTCTCCTCTCGGGATCTTGGGCATGCACGCACAGGCGCCCGGCATGAGTTTTAAGCCGCTGGGTCTGGGACGCGAACCATGGTCGACTACATGGGAGTCCAGCAACATAGCCATTATGCTAACTGCTGAATCAATTGTTTTTATTCATCTCTTTGACCAAATTCAAACCAAGCAACCAATTTTTATCTGCTTGCTTTTTCACGTAAAATATGTTGCTTTTTTACGTAAATTACGTTGGTTGTCTGAATTAATTACAGATAACAAGATAGTGAGTTAAGAAGAGAAATTGCCTGAAGGAAATTTGGGCCAGGGAGGATGAGATACTGAATAAATATGTTTGAGGACCTCCACTACCTGGAAAGAGGCAAGCTTCACGGCCTCTGGCAGAGAAGGACCCATACAATGGGCTGGCTCAGGCTCGTGGGTGAAATTACGGCTGAGAGTGGGAACAGCTCAGATATCCACCAACTGTGACGGGGAATGGCACATCCATACAGTGGCATACTATCCCACCACGAGAACGAAGGGAGCACTGACACACACTACAACATGGATGGAACTCAGAAATACTACACTGAGCACAAGAATCCAGACACAAAACACCACGCATTGTACAGCTCCATTTAGATGAAATACTCGGATTCTATCTAAACATAAAGCGTAGAGCTTCCCAATGGCTGGCGTAAGAAGAGATTGACTGTGCAGTTTGAGTGCCAGATCCTGCAGCTTGAAAACACTCCAGGCATAGGTGTGTGCATGCTCACAATCAGGAGAGATGGAAGACGAGGGGTCTCGGCATGGCCATTCCTCATGGGGGGAGGCGGTGCTTTCTCACTTCTCTCTCTCTTCTCTCCCTCTCTCTCTTTCTGGCAAGTGTACATGTCCACAGGCAAATTTAAAAAAAAATGAAATTGGGGTACTCAGTGAAGTTGAGGAGGATCGTCTTGATTAATTAAGGGGTAGTAGATGAATAGGAAAAGGTCTGAGAATGAAGCATGATTAATAAGTGAACAGTTACCAGGAAGGAAATATCAAGATGGCAACAGTCAGATCCAATGAAATGATCTAGTAATAGAAAAGGAACATTTTATTCTACTTCCCCATGATATTCACTCAACCCATCTAAGTTCACCTTGTCTCTGAGGCTGGATACCCAAGCGTTAGGTAGGGGGTATTTAAGGATTCTTCCAGCACGGTGACTTTGAGGTGCTGAAGGCCAATCAGATGAAGAAAAGGCTCATCATGCTCTCAGGGAGAGGAGGGTAAACAGAATCACAGAGACCAAGCAAACCTTCTTTCAAAGCTCCCAAACAGGAAGAGGGAACACATAAGCTTTGAGATTTGGGAAAGAATGAAGGACAATTGCAATTAGCCCAAAGACATCGAGGGAAGAAGGCACACCTGGGTTATATCTGGGAACGTGCACTTCTAAGAGGGCAGGAGCCAAGCAAATGGGCAGTGAAGGGCAGGTCAAAACCAGTCAAGCAGAAATCTGACCCAGAAGCTCCCTCCCCAGCTCTTGCTCAGTGGGCCCCGATGAGGGAGATCATCCAGCCCCTTCCTCCTCTCCTGCCCAGAGCGGAAAGGAAGGCCCCCGGGGGCAGCTGGTCTGCATTTAGCCAGAAGGCCCAGAGCTCAGCACCCTAATGACATATGGACCCAGAGCAGAATGACCTCAGGGTGCCTATCGTTTTTCATTAATTTCTCCGAGCAATTGTACACTTTTAGGCATCTCATTTAACAAATTACTAAGCTCTTTATGCTATCAGAGGGGTCAAGCAATGTCAGAAGGACTCTCAAATGCATCCATCCCCTCATTCGCAAGGTTCCCGCCAACATCTGAGGATCGAGGAGAGGCTTCCCTTGGAAAGTGGGCCTCTCCTCCCGGCCTCTGCCCTCCGAGGCTGCCTGCTGTGGGTGGAGGCAGAGATACCTATCCTCTGCAGCTGGGCCCACAAGCTGCCATGCAGGCTGTAGCCCGCAGCCCCAGAGGAGATGCCCTTATATCAATGATAGATAAATCCCAGCTAGAAATACAGGTCCCTGACAACCTAATCACTGAAACCCTGTCAAGTAACCCCTAATTTTGAAGCGAGTGGTTAATTCCGAGCAAATTGATTTATGCACTGTTTGAGGTTTGGCGAGTTGTGTTGTTCATCTGTTATTACCAGGAACCGGCTCTGCCTATTCATTTAGTGCATTGACACAACCCAGCACATCTCCCAAGGAAATCTCCTTTGTCAGCACATCTAGAATTTGCTAATTAAATCAACGATGACATTATTCACTTTCTCAAGAAAAAAGAGTAGCCCCCATGCTCTTCTGCCACTCTGTCCCTCTTCTTTCTCTCTTGTTCTCACCAATTCTGTTTTCCCGAAGTTCCACTTGCATTTAGTTGGCTTTATTTGGTCTGCCAATGACTGCATGCAGTGTAATTAGAACACACACACACACACCCCTGCACACAGTGCACACGAGCTTGCATGCCCACACGAGCATGTGAACGCGTGAATGCTGGAATGAAGCAGGGCACCGTGACATGGCTGCCTTTCCCAAAGAGGTGAGGACCCTCAATGTCTTAGAGACTTGCTCCTTACTGCACATCAGGAGGGTTTCATTAAAGTGATAGGGTTGGTGGGCGCTGCGTTCACTGTCCGTGCTGTTCCAGCTGAAGGGGCGCACAGGCAATGGAGGACGGGCTGTCCCCAGGGCTCAGCAATTACAGTCCGTGATATTGCTGCTTATCTCCGGACTCCAAGTTGCGAGGAATTAGAAAAAGGCTAAAGTGAGCCACTTGGCATATTTCAGAGCTTCTAAGTCACGTTTTCCTTATATTAGAATATTCACTTTTCAAGTCATAGAAGCCAAGAAGTGAAAATAGAAGAGGGCGTCTGGGACCATTCTGTTGCTTTTGTGATGGTGATTCGGAAAATTCTCCCCTCCTCTATACAAGAAGCAAACAAGGGCTGAAGTCAAAAGCAAAATAATTAATCCTCAGAACAGTATCATTTATATAGTCTGTTCTTTTTTTAATTTCATTTTCTTTTATACATTCAATAGCATTATTTAGCTTACAAAGTGAATATTTCAACATGTGAACATTTCTCCCTAGTCCAGTTGATAAAACTAAAAAATATCTTCAACAGATAACACCACATTTCTTTGTCCCATTAATGCTTTGCCTCTCTATTTTTCTTCTAAATGTCCTTCCTCAGACTCTCCTTTTTCACACACACTGTATCTGGTATTCACATCCATTTACTGCGTTTCTATATCCTTTAGTAGTCTGTTCTTAACAGTAGCCTGGAAGTGTTTAATTCTTAGCAAGAAGCAGAGTATTTTTGTTGATTTGGTTTTGGTTCTGTTTGTTTTTTTAGTTTGCTATAGAACATGTGTGCTCACTGGAGAGAAAGGGAAAGGGAGGAATCACTCCCCAGGGGCAATGGCCACGCTGCAATCCTTTCTCCTCTCAGGATTTTGGGTATGCACACACAGGTGCCCAGCATGCTTTTCAAGCCATGAGGTGGAGGCTCAAACCACACAGTCAGCCATATGGGATCCACCTGCCTTAACCTCCACAGCAGCTGCTGGCCCAAAACCCAGAGTTTTTACTATAAGTTTTAATTAACTAAGAAGACCATCATGCTTACTGTAAGATGCGGAGGGCCTGGCCCTGCGAGAGCTGGGAGGTCAGGATGGTTTGGGGTAGAATGGTGAGGTGCCCAGTGGCTAGGATGATGTTTCAGGGCAGGGACTAGGAAGAGTCTCTGTTGGGCCCCACCATCCGCACTGGCTCACCTACCAACAAACCAGCCCTGCTCTTGTGAAATTGGCTCCATTGGGACAGGTTTTAGCCTGCAATGAAAATGGCATTTGAAAGAGGTGATATATTTACCATAAGACTACAGACCTGCCATCAGCCACAGCCCATCTGAAAACTGAACACTGAAACTGGCCAGGCACACAATGGAGGTGTGAAGAGCCCAACGCAGAGGCAGCCCCAGATTTCTGAGAGCAGAAAGCCACTGCACCAGGAGGCTGGAGAGACAGAGGGGAGCCAGGACAGCATCACCCCCAGAAAAGACCAACCTCCGAGGCAGGGAAAGGAGGACCGCAGCCTCTCCTTTCCCTGCCCCTCCATCTCCCAACCATACCTCCCATTGCTAGAGCCCAGGAATAACAGCCCCCGGACACAGCAGGGCAGGGAGGGCGATGAGCCCAGCAGTGGAGATAACCAAGACTCGGCCCCAGCAGATGGTATCTCCTCTCTGCAGGGCCGAGGACTCTGCTGGGTGATGCGAAGAATCCGCACTCAGTGAGTACACGTGAGCGTGTGAGCAGGAGGTGCACTCCGGAAGTCCCTGGGAACGATGCATGCTACCTCTTCTATAAAACAGGGAAAAGAAGACCACGTCACCAGGAGCATGTCACAACAACCACCCCCTTGTAGGTTTCCTTTTCCTCTCTTCCCTAAGGAATGAGCCACCCAGAATAGCATGCGGTATGTCCCAAAGTAGAAGATGCAGTTCCCTGTTCTCTGCCCAGGCTTTGGCTCCTGCCCCTCCAAAGAGCCGCCCATGCCTTGCCGTCTCATAAATCTCGCCCCCCACGTCTACTCTACTCCAATGCAAACCCTTCTTCCTGAAGGTCCCTTACCATCTTACCCTTTAAATGCAGCTCCACAAACTACTCAGTGAGTGAGTCTAGTTCACAAGCTGCCTGGTTTTGTAAATAAAGTTTTATTGGCACACAGTCACATCCCCTAGTTTGCACATTGTCTGTTCTGTGCTCAGGCTACAACAGCAAAGCTGAGTAACGAGAGACTGCATGCCCCGAGAAGCCTAGAATATGTATTCTCAGGGCAAGCCTTTGGCATGGTGGTTAAAGCGCTGGACTCCCACATGGCCGACTGCAGTGTCAGTCCTGGCCCTGGCAGCTTGAAAATCATGCCAGGTGTGTACGTGAGTGTGACCAAAGTCCTGAGAGTACAATAAAGGAGACAGGATTGTGACATAGTTATCCCTCCTGGATGGGGGGCCGTATTTCTCACTTTCCCCTTCTGTCTCTCTTTATGGTGAGTACACATGCTCTATGGCAAAAAAAAATAATAATAATAATAAGGAAAAGAAAACCTTAAAAAAATAGAATACATATTCTCTTGCTCTAAACAGAACAAGCTGCATAGTCCCTGCTTTAAATGACAGTGCTAAGTGCCTGTCCTCCTTTGAGACTGAATAAATTATGATTCACTATCATTATTACGTATCCTTATTACTTATCCTGCCCTTCTTGAACCACATGTGACAGTCCATGATGACTGCCTGGATAGAGCCAGGTGACGGAATCCCTCCCACTGGCCAGCCCCTGGGGTGGAGCCTCCCATTCTGCTGCCTGGGATCCCTTGCTGAGCACCCTGCAGACGGCCCTGGCATGAGAAGTGCTTGCTCAGGAAGAGGTTCGAGGTCAGTGGGAACAATCCCACCCTGCACCAACAGCGGCCTCCATAGACAAGGGGCAGGCACTGTCTGCCTGGAGCCCACGGGAAAGCAGGGAGCAGAGGACCCTGACACAGAACTCATGCAGAACCGCATCAGGAGAATCTGGAGGGCAGGCATTTGCAGAAAATCGGAGTTTGCCCTCAGTGCCAGAAGACGCCCCATGATGCAGACAGCTCTGGTAGGACCTGTGGTGACCCTCCAGTGTTCCAGCAGAGTGGCATGTCCGCCGTAGGCAAACTCCTTCTCCCAGTGCTGGTGTCTACAAACAGGAAAAAGATCTGACTGTGGCTTCTATGGGTCACCTTGACTGGCCTAAAATATCCCCAAATAGTCATCAAAACAGTGTTTCTGGGTGTGCTCACTAGCGTACTTCAAGAGCCAGTGCCCTGAGCACAGATCACCCTCAGGGTGGGTGGGCATCCCACAATCCACTGAGGGCCTGTTCAGAACAGAAAGTGGGGAAAGTGAATTGCTTCTCCATGCTCGAGGCTGGGCAGTCCATCTTCTCCCGCCCTCACACGTCAGCACGCGGGTTCTGCAGCCCTAGCACTTAGCCTGAGCTCCGGCATCCGTGTTCCTGGTTCTCCAGCTTGCAGATGACAGAGAGTGTGGGACGTGTGCAGTCACACAAGCGGATCATACTCACATATACGAATACATCATTTCCCTGGAGAATCCCAACTAATGTATGGGCTACATGTGCATCAGCTCTCTTTCCTCCAAAGTTGGCCTTTAGACACAGGTTGGGGCCATAGGAAGCCAAAGAAGAGGATGACTCAGAGGAGAACTTGGTCTATTGGCAGGTGGTTTGGTTACGGGGGCACCACCAGCACATTCTAGGGACTGGGCCAATGAGACGGGATGTGCAGGGTGTGCCACAGCTGATTCCTGGTGGCAACAGCCCCACCCAGCCTCTGCCCAGGCCCTAGTGGCCGGCTCTCTGGCTTCACTGAGCATAACTTCATTGGAACTATTGGCTCCCACTCTGAGCCACACTCATGTTTAGCAGAGTAGTGACTGCCTTTGTTGACTAAGTCTTCATTTCTGAACCTAAAGGAGAGTTTTCCTCAATGCCTTGCTTACTAATCAACTTTTTCCCCAGCTTGTCATTCTGTTTAATGTTGCAAAACACGGCAATTTTTTAAAGTAGGATCTGATTTTGCAAAGAGATGTCTAAACTTAAGTGAAATAATGGATGTAACAAAATACCACCAAATATGACAGCTTTGTTCTGCCAATGTAATTTGCTGATTCTGGAAACCAAATGCAGAACAGTCTGCCATTCTCAGAAAACGCCGTGCGTGACAGACACAGACCCGGGTAGACCGCGCACCACGTTAAATCGCAGCCTTCTGCATGCGGTTCTGCTTTTTATTCGCTTGTCATAGCCAGCTCTTTAATACTTTGCTGTTCGCTGCAGCCTGGAGCCCAGGAAGGCAGTCTCCCTTTAGAGCGAGAAGATGATACGACTTAATGATGCTCCCAAATTCTTTTATTTGTAATATTCTTTGTGATGATTCTTCAGGAAATTCGTGTTGCCCAAAGCTAATTTCCAGGGAGATGCCACATCAGCATTTAGAAGACGGATGACACTGCTGGCCCTGTGAGTTGTGCAAACTCAGGACACGGAGAAGCATCGTCTGCCCCACCAGGCCTCAGAGCGCACATGAGCTCAGGGAGGCAGCCCTGTCACCCCATCATGACTGGAAGAGAGTCTCTAAAAAACCAGGTGCTCTTCAATAATAAGGAAAACAAGATCCAACACCTAGTGTTTTTCCAAAACAGCTTTAGCCTTTCTAGAGTGAAAACTAAAAGGTAGATGTAGATTTGAAAAATATAGTGTTGGTTAGCAAACTGTGGCCTGTGGCCCAGGACGGGGCAGTCCACCAGCTGTATTTGTAAAACATGGTGCGGGAGTAGGTTGACGTGAAGCCACACGTCATGTGATGATGCTGGAGGTGAGTTGTCACGACAAATACTCCCGAAAATGTTTACAGTGTGCCTTTGAAGGGAAGAAGTTTTGCCACCCTAGACATAGAGGAACGTGGGACAAATACATGAAGAGGTCACAGCTGTGGCCCTTGGTAGCTGTCTTTCATGAGAGATTGATCCCCTCTAGGCCAGACTGACTTCCTGTTCATGTCAGGAATTGTCCTCTTGAGAGGGAAGGTGCCATGTCTTCCATTCCCATTCATCTCCCACGGGAGCTGCTAAGTCAAGAGTGAAGGTGTGGGAGACTTGGGAGATGATTGATTGCTCACTGTCCTTTCTGCCCCAAGGCCCCTTTGTAGTGTGTCTTAGGAGTGCCTTCCATCAAATGGTGACATCTGTCCTCACCCCTCGAATCTGGTCTGGTCAGTGACTTACTTTGCTCTGTAGAATGTGTCAGAAGGGACAGCATGCCAACTGCAAGCCCATGCTTCTTCTCACTGGAACTCTCTGCCCAACCACCCTGAGAACAAATCATGGCCAACCATCTGGAGGATGAGCATGCACACTAGCTGAGGCCAGCCCAGACCAGCCAACACCTCATCACCCTGGTAGCCAGTGGCAGATGCATGTGTAGGCACAGTTTGGACCAGACGACCAGCTCAGTAAAACCTATTCCACATGTGACCCAGAGAATCATGAGCTAAACAATACATTGTTGTTTGAAGTTGTTAGTTTAGGGATGGTTTGTTACACAGCTAAGCTAACTGATACATAAGGAGTATCACCACTAACTCTTCAGTAGACAGATTTTTTTTTCTGTAGAATAAATACCACCTACTAGTGGGAATGACATGATGAAATCTACTAGTTCAGAATATTTCATGTGCAGCAAATGAAAAAAGTGAATTGTTTTAAATATAGGTGACATGTAAATTACCTATCAAATTGGGAGAATAAACAAAAACAAGCCTAGTAAGTAACAGCAGGTTTCAAATTCAGAATAGAATCAGAGCTCTTTACTGACCTTGCGATCTGATCATACTACACAAAGGGTCCCTCTGGTGAAACACAAGTGAGGGAAACAATGGGGAATGGGAAGCCTTAATAATTTATTGAATAGAAGGTGCATTACCTGGAGTCCTGCTCAGCAAAGACGATGAAGTAGGGCTGGGGAGGGGAGTAAAATACTCCTTTTAGAGAGGCTGAGAGAACATAGGGGCCCATGATACATGGCAGTGGATGAGGTGGTTCTTTGCACACCAGCTTGTGGGTGCTTTCAGGCTGCTCCATTTCTATCACTGCCATTGACCCTCACACCAACCCTACAAGGGAATTTCTCAATTCTCAAAATGAGAAAATTGAAACATACTTGAAGCCCCACCTATGATGTCACACAGAAATCCTTCACTCGAGACTTTTAGAGAGGTCCCACCACAGAGCAGCTGTTAGAAGACAGACCTCCCCGCTTCTGTCCACGCCCAAGACCTTCCTTCTGCGGGAAGCCTCTCACAGCCCCCTGAGGGGCAGCCAGCCGCAGTGTTTCATTTCTGGGTGATTCTGATTTATCCAAAAGCATTTATTCCACCAGCATAGACTAGGCGCCAGAAGCTGCACTTGGTACTGGAGTTGTGAAGGGGGTGAGGAATCACTAAGATCACTCAGGCAGTAGATGGCAGAGCCAACATTAAAACGGGTCTGTCAGACTCCAGTCCAGATTCCGAATTAAGTTAAAGTGACTACCATAGCAGTTACAGCAAATAAAGAAGGAAAAGTATTGAGTATCTGATGTTGGAATTTGTGAGGCAAACTACACTCAAGACCCAACTGGACTGATAATTGGGCTCCAACGCAGGTCTTGGAGTCAGAGAGCACTTGCATGAGTGATGGGATGAGCTTTGAGCGACTTACTGGAAGTCAGAAATCTTAGCTGGAAGTGGGCTGGGCTGCAACTGGGGAGAGGGCTGAGGGAAAATCCAGGCTCCTTCTTTCCTCATGCGGAGGTGCCACACTCCTGCACAGGGTGTGGCCAGGCTGTGACACAGCGAGGAGAAGGAAACTCCTGGGCTCTGGGAGGCAAGGTCAGAGGAGAACAGAGTGGGCTGGAGAAGAAGAATGCAGAGCTATTGTGGGCTCCAGGCAGAGGAGTAGCTTGAGGAAAATAGCATTCTTGGAAGATTACCCTGCCAGCTAAGTATAGGATGAACTGGAGCGGAAGCAGCAGAGAGGAGTGAGCCTCCTTGGCGGCTGCTGAGGCTGTCCAGGCTTGGTGTGGTGAGTGGGAGTGAGAACCGTAGGAATAGAGATGAAGAGAAAGGACAGATCAGAGAGGCGAGGTGGAAAGGACGTGGAGCAGCTGTCAGCTCCCCAGAGCCTTGGAGCTGGCAGTGTTCATGGAGTCTCCCTGGGAATTCAGCCATGTGACTTCCCAAGAAGATGTTGGTTAAACACACGTCACTTTGTTAACCATAAGACTAAACTTGATCTCCCAGGAAGAGTCATTCTCCTCGTATGGCCGTCTAGTCGAAGGCACTGCTTTTGGCTATGTGTCTGTTCAGACACTTGAAATTGCATACGGGTCAGAGTTGTCACTCTACAGTTATTTTGCCTGTGGCCCAAACAACATTTTGACTGATATTTCCCTCATGGTCTCTGTTTGGCATCTCATAGTATGGGCCATAAGGAACGTGAGTCATGTTTAGTGAATGGTCAAATGACAGGAAGTGATAGCATTGGCTTGCCAGGGAAATTATCATATGGAAAAATGGTCTTCCATACCCTTAGCCAACATGGACAAAGACGTGTGTTAGGACTCAGTGAAAGGCAGGCACACGCGCACAGCATGAGGCAACAGAACTGTTCCATTGACATTGTCCAGGAAAGCTGTTAGGTGCCACTAAACTTGCTGGCAGGAACTCAGAAATTCTGATCTCCATATAAGTGGGCTGGTTCTGTCTGAGTATCTCACCAAGATCATGTCATCCAAGGAGAGGGATGAGAGAGGCATGAGGGAGGTGGGACAGGCAGGGAGGAGAAGGGGAGCAACAGCACCAAATGCCCCGTTTTTCAGGACGGGGGTGTCCAGAACAGCTCTCCAGCAGGCAGACTCTTAAATCCTCCTCAGTCTATGTTGCTTGTTTTATACGAAACCAAAGTAACCTTGAGTATGATTCAACAGAGCTACGCAGCCTTCGTGAGAGTAGCAAATACTGAAAAAAAGATCATCTGATTCTCTTAGGCTAATAACTGTTTCCACCTGGAATTAAGATCGACAATGGCACCAGTATTTTGTTACGAAGGTGTCCAGGACACACAGAATTCACGGTCATCTCTGTGTAGACAGGTCCCCCTATAACCAGGACAGGAAGTCCCTCTATCGTTTCCAATGTTTTATTTTGAAGCTACAACCATGTTCACACACAGGGAAGATTGGTTTTCCCAGAAATGCTTCCTTATTGGCTGCAAACATCTTCTAAACTCTCTTCCAGATTTGTCTCAAAAAAGAGAAGTCCCCACTGTGTGCTGCAGATTGACAGAGCAAGATCAGCATGCCCTACCACACGGCCCACAGAAAAGCGTGTGCTCCTCGCTCTGGGTGGTTGCAGCAAGACAGCATCACCGGTAACCCCGGGGCAAGAGCGCAGAGGCATGGAGCGACCTCCCTGTGGTCTGTAGGAGGGAGACCACGTCCCCCACGGCCAAGTCTGTGTGGTACTGATGTCCAGGACTGCGAGGGCTGGTCAGATGAAGACCGAGGGGCCCTGCCTGCTCTTTTCAAGCATCCGAGGGTGCCAAGGAAAAGAGGAAGAGGCCGTGCTCCACAGGGCTTTTAGAGGGCAGAAGCGTGACATTGGGAAGCAGACCATGGAAAAGGAAGGAAGAATTTCCAGTAATTTGACTGTCTAAGAAGGGCACGGGCTGCCTCATAGGACCATGAGCTCTTGGTCTCCAGAGATAAAAGGTGAAATGAATCATGTTTAAAAAACATTTGCCTCTGGACCAAGGGATGAGCTGATGCTACGGCCCCTCCCACCACAGGACGCCATCTCTTCTCCTTGAACACCTACAGATCTGTTAGGAGTTGCCATGGTTGCTGTAACAGAACACCACACACTAGGTGGCTTAACCAACATAAATGCGTTGTCTCGCAGTTGGAAGGCTGAATGTCTAAGAGTGAGGGGGCCAGCAAGGCTGCTGGCTGTTGCTGACAATCACTGATGCGCCTCTGTATACACAAGCATCACCCTGACCTCAGCCTTCATCTTCGCATGCATGGCCTTCTCCATCTGTGTGCATGTGTGTGTGTGTGTGTGTGCACACGCACGTGTGTCCAAATTCCCTCTTTTTATAAGGACACCAGTCATATTGGATAAGGACTCACCCTAATGGCCTCGTTTTAACCTGATGACCTCTGGGAAAACCCTATATCCAAATAAGGTCAGCGCTGGGCGTTAGGGCCTCAACAGTAAATTTTGAGAAGACACAATTCAACCCATAACAAAAACCTTTCAAGGCTAGCCCATGGCCTGGTTGTTAAGAGAACTGGATCCCAGATGGCTGACCATGTGGTTTGAGTCTCAGGCCTGGCAGCTTTAGAATCACACCAGGGGCATGTGTGTGTGCCCAAAATCCCAAAAGGAAGGAAAGAAGGAGGAGAGGGGATTGCAGCATGCCCATGCCCTGTAAGGGGTGCTTTCTTACTTCCCCTCTCACTTTCTCTCTCCATCTCCTTCTAGTGAGCTCACAGGCCTTCGGGCAAAAATTTAAATAAATGAATTATTTATTTATTTATTTGTGACAAATCTAAGTGACAACATGTTATTGACTTGAGGTGTGCATCTAGAACATCAACCCAAGGAAGCCAAAACTGTTAAGACCTGAAGTGGCAGCTGATGGCGGGTCACTCTTTTTCACAGGAAGACTACCACCTACAAAATGAGGAAGGGCTTTGATTCTAAGCCATCATCCAGGTTCCAAGAACTAGGACTTGCCCTGCAGCTCATTGCACATGTCATGCAGGACAGCTCATGAGCACATGGACATCATAACCGCTTCCTTCAAGCCCCACAGGCATGCTCCACCAATCAGTACTGGGCCCTGGCCCCCAGATCCCGTCTCTACGCAGACCACTGCACGTGGGTGCAGCCCACATAGCTCTGTCCCACACATTCATGTCAGTGTGCGCTGTGCTTCCTCCCATGAGAGGTCACGCTTTATCACGTCTTCATGTCTTCGTGTGGAAGCCGCCATGCCATGACACCCTGACAGAGTTGAGCTTTTTCTTACAGCTTTACTCTAAACTCGACAAAGCCAGCTTACCCAGGGTCTTGTTCTGATACTTAGTGTGTCCCCTAAGAACACCTGTTCACCTGCTAAACCCCAGTACCTCCGAATGTGACCGTACGTGGGAATAGGAACTTTGCAGGTGTAACCAAGTTAAGATGAGGTCATGCTTGATGATATCCACTGTGACTGATGTCCTCATGAGATGAGAAAAGAGGGGGACACACAGAGAGGCCATGAGACAATGGAGACAGAGATCAGTGTTGTACTCACAAGCCAAGGAGTACCAAGGACTGCTGGGAATGCTAGGAGAGAGGCATGGGACAGATTCTCCCTGGAACCTTCAGAGGGAGCCAGCTCCTCCCTCTGAAGGACCATGACTTTGAATTCTAGCCTCCAGACCGTGGGAGAGCCACCTGTTTGTGGCACTTTGTTATAGCAGCTGCAGGAAACAGATACACTTAGGATGAGGACACAGTGTAGTCTCATTATAATATAATAGTACTAACAGTAATGAGGGGACAGACATTCAGTGCTTCCTCTGTGTCCTGGTTTCCACTAAGCCTTACAACGACCCTATGAAATCAGTGCATCCATTATTCAATCCATTTTACAG
This sequence comes from Tupaia belangeri chinensis, assembly GCF_000334495.1. NCBI lineage: Eukaryota > Metazoa > Chordata > Mammalia > Scandentia > Tupaiidae > Tupaia > Tupaia belangeri. Next base: position 819,620 of record NW_006205449.1, read on the forward strand.
AGAGAAAATAAAGGGACAGGCAGGTTAACATAACTTGGTATAGTAAGTCCACTCCACCAGCCAGGGAGAGAGCGGAGGGCCTGAGGTACCCAAGAGCCCAGTGTTTTCCAGAATGGTTACCTCAGCACAAGATGCATGTACTCTTTAGAAATAATGATCATTTGTCCTGAAGTTACACACAGAGGGCCGACCCTGTGACACAGTGGGGAAAGGAATCGGATCTTGTGTGGTCAGCAGTGTTCAAACCCCAGCCCTGCTGGCTTAAAAAACATGCGGGGTAGGTGTGCATGTGTGCCCGAAATCTCGAGAGGAAAGGACAATGGAGGAGAAGGTATTGTGGCACGGCCATGGTCCACCGGGGGTGCTTTCTTTCACCCTCTCCTTCGTGAGTGCACATACTCTCTGTTAATAAAAATAATAAAACAACGCAGACGAAACAAAAGTTATACACAGAGGTAGATGGACCCTTTGCTGAAATTCTTAATGCCCTCCATTTTGGAATGATTTGCAAAGTTACCATGAGGAGTTTGCCTTGGATTTCACCCAGACATCCTGACACACACTCTGTTATGACGGAGCGAGGCAGTCTTCACCTGCAGCTTACCTGCCCCCAGAAATTAAGTCTAACTGCATCCACTGTAATTCATCCAAAATAAAGTAAATGCGAAAACCGTTGTTTCTCTTAAACCTCGCCATCTCAGTAGAAACGCAGTTTAGAATCTTAACGACGCCGTAACTGTGTCTATACCCGTCCTGATGCCTCGACAGAGACAGTGTTTCTAGAATACGGACTTCAGTTTTAAGAATACCCTGTTAATAAACATTTATCAATTCTTACCAAACAGAAAAGGGAACCACATTGTCTTATCTTATGCTGGCTGGAATATATAAACTCATATTACGAACAGCTTCATTTTTCTCTCTTCCTCCCATGTTTCTCCATGTCAATGTGCACATGGGAAGGGCGGGGCCATGTGCTCATCAGGGCGTCCCAGCCCCGCACTGTCAACATTTGGGCTGCATCATCCTTTGTGGGGCTTCTTGAACATTGTAGGCCATTTAGCCTCCACCCTGGTCCCACCCACGACTGCTGGCAGCCGCTCCCCTAAGCCATGCCCAGACACTGCCAATATCCAGGTAGGGCGAGGGCAAACTGCCCTAGCTGAGAATCATGAATATATATATAATATATAAAATTATGTATAGTACACATAGACTACATATAAATAGATAAGAGACAGATAGATGCATTGCCCGTGTCAAGGTGAAAGACTGACTATTGAGCTTGGAAATCAAGCCTTAGTCAAATAATATTTCAACAAAGAAATTGGAAAAATGAACAAACAAGAAATTGTCCAGCAGATCTGACACTTCCTCCTGCCAGAATGCAATCTCTCTGGCGCCATTCCCAACAGCCAGTGCCCTCGGCAGGGTGGCTCTGCATCCCTGCGCTCTGAATGCCTAGGAAGCAGCCTTCACTAAGGGCCACCGTGTCCCCCAGTATGTCCCTCCCGACTCCCTCAGAGCCACAGTCCCGGTTCTCTGCGCTGGAGGGCTGAGGAATGGATGACCTCTGAACAGCTACCGAGAAACCAAAGTCACCCAGTCAGACACTTTTAGTCCCAGACGCAGACAACCTGAAGAAATCCCCATTTAAGTTTTCTGGCTATGTATTTTTAGTTATTTTTTCATCGGCATAGAATTTGTGCACACGCACATGAGAGTCTGAAAGAGTGAGAGGAGCAAGCACCCCTCGGGGGTCTGGTCACGTGTGATCCCTTCCTCCAATCCTCCGGGTCATCAGATCATGACTCAAGCAACATGTCTGGGTGTTCAGGCTGACCAAGTCGGAGATTTGAACCAGTCACTACATGGGACCCAGCTTCCCTTGAGTAGTTCAGCACCGCTGCACCACGGGGCCAGCCCTGGAGTCTTTATATTTCATTTTATTTTTTGAGAAAGATTTTTGTTATTGGGCACATGCACTCACTGGAGAGACAGAGAGACACAGACAGAAAGCAAGAAATCACCCCCTCAGGGGGATGGCCATGCTGCAATACTGTCTCCTCCATTCTCCTCTGGGGATTTTAGACATGCAGGCACAAGCACTTGGCATGAGTTTCAAGCCACCAGGTCAAGGATTCAAACCACAGTCAGTCACGTGAGAGTCCAGCGACATAACCATTATGCCATCTGCTGACCCTCAGCCCTGGCTTTTGGGAGCAGTTCTGCTGTTCATGGAGAATGGACAAAGCAGGCCTTGCCATCAGGAAGGACTAACCTCATGCAAACACCACCCAGGAAGTGATGCTGGCGCAGATGTCAGCGAAGGGTGTGACCATGAGACCACTGTGTCCCCAGACCTCTCACCCCACCTGGCTCAGCACGGCGCTCGATCTGCGGATTTATGGAGTAGACGAATACCCTCCTAATGTGCGAATAAGGAGCGTGTTGAGAGCAACAGTGCTGGGATACGCTCCACTGTGACCTGAGCAGCTGCAGCGAGAGGTGGCAGTCTGCACAGGCTCCCAGGACAGGACGGGAGCACGCCGGGAGAGCACCAGTGAGGAGGAAGGAGGGAGGCCAGCAAGAAGATGCAAGACCATAATGAGCAGACAGTCCATGAGGGATCCTACAAGGAGAGGGCTCGAGGGTATTGAACTGCCGTTTTTCAAATATTTCAAGACCCACTGAACACCTGAGGTGTCAGACAGCCTGGCTGTCCCAAGGCACAAAACGAGGACACATGCTGAGCCCCTCAGGACCCACAGCCTCACCTGCAAAGACTACAAGTGGTCATTCCAAACACGCGCGGTCTTAGTCTTCTTTGATTCAAACCACAGTCAGTCACGTGAGAGTCCAGCGACATAACCATTATGCCATCTGCTGACCCTCAGCCCTGGCTTTTGGGAGCAGTTCTGCTGTTCATGGAGAATGGACAAAGCAGGCCTTGCCATCAGGAAGGACTAACCTCATGCAAACACCACCCAGGAAGTGATGCTGGCGCAGATGTCAGCGAAGGGTGTGACCATGAGACCACTGTGTCCCCAGACCTCTCACCCCACCTGGCTCAGCACGGCGCTCGATCTGCGGATTTATGGAGTAGACGAATACCCTCCTAATGTGCGAATAAGGAGCGTGTTGAGAGCAACAGTGCTGGGATACGCTCCACTGTGACCTGAGCAGCTGCAGCGAGAGGTGGCAGTCTGCACAGGCTCCCAGGACAGGACGGGAGCACGCCGGGAGAGCACCAGTGAGGAGGAAGGAGGGAGGCCAGCAAGAAGATGCAAGACCATAATGAGCAGACAGTCCATGAGGGATCCTACAAGGAGAGGGCTCGAGGGTATTGAACTGCCGTTTTTCAAATATTTCAAGACCCACTGAACACCTGAGGTGTCAGACAGCCTGGCTGTCCCAAGGCACAAAACGAGGACACATGCTGAGCCCCTCAGGACCCACAGCCTCACCTGCAAAGACTACAAGTGGTCATTCCAAACACGCGCGGTCTTAGTCTTCTTTGAAATTGCAGAGGTGGCAAGGACCTCCCATTGGGGGAGTGAGTGAGGCTCCCAATACTCAGATAAATAAATGTAGAAGTTATCACATGCTGCTTATTGAACACGCAAGTTGGCAAATGAGGCTGGCTGGCTACTCGCTGATTTTGTTAAGCTGTGAGTACTCAAATTCAATATAGAACATATTGCCTCTTGAAACACAGTCCCGACAGCCATTTTCATCAACCTGGCGCTAGTCTGAGTTAGCTATTTGGAAGTTGCCTCTTAAACAGGCTTTCCAATGATACCGTGGTTTACAAGCAAGCCTGAGCTCTCGCATCCTATTTCGACCATGGCTCACCCCCATAGCACCATTGTTTACATTGATATTTGATTTCTTCTTTCAAATGCCAGGAGACAGCTTTACAACTACAACGCTTTCTAAAAATAAAACTTTTTGGTAGCAGCAATCTTCTGGGTTCCTGATTTCTGCTGCAAATCCCAGAGAACTAATTAAGCCAAAGCCCCTTCCAAAGCAAACCTTGCCCTGTCACTGGCTCCACTACCAGGGGAGTTAATTGATGGCAGTTACGCCGTCTGAGACGAGGGGGGCTCAGAGTAGAAGCGAAGGCCAATTAGTTTACAGTGGGGCCCGTGAAGAAGCTAGCTGATTGCCATGAGAACGCTTTGAGGCCATTCTTAATGGGTTTTAATCTTTCAAGGGAGCTGGCGATACCTGTGGATTCCTGGACTCCAGTGCCGCACACCTGCGCCGTGTTCCACGCCGGCTTACTCGTTACGTACTCCTTCGCTTCACTCTAAAGGGACCCCTGTGATGGCCCACGGCCTGGGGTACCCACAAGCACCAGAGTCTGCTGGGCACTAAGGTCATGTTTGAATGATTTCTGCAATGATTGCTGTTCAACTAGGCAAATGCCCTTCGAAAGGGCAAAGCAAATTCTCTGTTAGATCAACTGGGGGTGAAACCTGAAATGGAAAATTCCAGTATAGGTTAATAAGAAGCTATTCCTACATAAGTTCCATGCCGCCATTTGAACGTATGCCCCTGGGAAAAAGTCAAAGAAATCAGAAAACACAGCTCATTATTGTTTTGTGTAGATTATGCAAACCTTGCCTTTTGAAAAAAAATGACAAAGTTGCAGAGGATCAGGGAAAGAATTCGGACTGTATTTAAGCGAGGATTAGCTAGCAGGGTGTTGATTTATAAATGGCAACAACCAGTTCCTCCTATTCTCCGCTGCGGTCATGTCTCCTGCACAGTAATTCCCAGTGTTCTCTTTTGAAAGCCCTTGGTACTCGGTTAGCCCCAAGGTATAATGTTTGATAATATAACTACTGCTTCTGTCAGTGCGTTTTGTACAAACGCATTATATGTGGCCCAGAATGGTAAAGATTTATGTATGGGTATGGAAAATAAAAATCAGCATTGATTAAAAGCCCCAGATAGACCATCCAATACCGCCCAAAGAACATCAGTTATTTTGCATTTTGACGCGGCGATTGATAACTCATAAATGCAAGCGGGGATGACAAATGCGCATGGAAACTGGCTTTGACAAAAACGATAACAGTATCAGTCTCGAGGGGCGATGGAGGTATAAGCAGGAGCTGTTTAAAATATTTAATCATTTTATGAAGGCTGCAAGATGTTGTTTGACCCTGAAGGAGTGTGAATGTCACATGGATCAGAAATTGCCAAGTCTTTGAAGTGAAATAAAAAAATGGTGTTATTATAGATCCTTCCTGACATCCTATCATTTCTGTATAGGATTAAAAATATGTATACAAAGCACTAGATAAAGGACTCCAGCAAAAAGGATGTCTCGGTTGAAGGGAAAGTAACGACGTGGTGGTTGTGAATTTTCACTCCAAAATCCCGAAGCATTTCTTTTATTTTCTTCTGAATGGCAAGAAGAGAGCCAAGAGCTCCCTGTAAAAAAGAGGCCCTTGGTTTTTAAATACGGGGTAAATTACCCTTTACCCTCGTAACCCCCGGGTTCAACTGCGGGAGTTTGTAATCTCCTCCCTGAGCATTGTGCCTCACTTGGGTACTGGGTTTAGTCATGTCTCTGTGTGGACAGCCACATGGGACACAGATGCTATAAATAAACATGGGATCTATTTACACCTGCGTGAGCGGCCGGATGCGGTCCTCGGCGACAGGGCGACCGCGCTTCTCGTCCTCTCGCTCTGCCGCAGCCCATGCCTTGAACTCACAGAGGAGGCACAACTGTGGGTGAGGCCTTGGGGCATGTCCCCACGAGCGGGGTGACTCCGGCGACCCTGAGGAATCGCAGCAAACGAAACATCACACTGAGCATATTCTTCGTCTCTCTGCTCGGCCCCCGCCTTGCATGGCCCATTGCTGTTCTGGCCTGTGGCCCGCAGGGGCAGAAACAGTTTCTTCCGGAGGGACTGTCTTCCTCTCTTCTGGGACTGCGTCGCTCCTCTCCGCTGGTGTACTGTGGCTCTCAGGTATCTTCTGGACCAGCTGTAGGTTTCCTGCTGGCTGGAGTCTCTTGCCCCGGGGCTGGTCTGCTTCCTGGGTGGGAGCTGCACTTGCTCAGATGCACACAGCGTGGCCCTGCGAGGTCAGGGTTGCCTTAGTCTTCCTCTCAGACCTGTACTCGGGGTGCAGGGAGAAGCATCCCCAGAGCACTGGCTTGCTCCAGTGGAGGTGCTGCAACCTGAGGGAGGCTTTCTGAAAACCATGCCCATCCACCTCCCTGCCCCGAACACACACATGCACACACACACACACACACACATGTGCATACACACTCACACATCACACACACTCGCATTCACTCACACTCACACATTATGTACACTCATGCACATAGCCACTCACACACACTCTCTAGCACACTCATGCATGCTTAGGCATGCACACTCTCTAGCACACTCACACACGCTTGCACACGCATGCTCTCACTCAGTGCTCTGATGCACTTTCACATAGACGCCCTCACTGTGGTCACTGTTCTCCGACACTCGGGACACACGGGCACAGAGCTGTCACTCATGCCATGTACCCACTGCCGTGCTCACCTATTCGCTCACACACTTACTGTGCATGGCCTGATAGGACACGAGGGCAGTGGAGCCATCGGAAGCAGTTCTCCCGGCAAAGCACTGCCTATGCAGCGGCCGGGCTCCACAGTGCCATGACCCTCAGCACTGTCTGCAGAGCTGGGGCAGCAGAGAGTGACGGGACCGGCAGGTGCCTCACTTACAGCCCAGCTGGTCTTGCTGCCATGGCCCTTGCTCTGCATCCTGTCTTGGAGGTTGAGGGCAGGACACCAGAGACCCAAGAACTGGTCCACTGGCGGGGCCCCTGTGGTCTCGTCTCAATGCAAGAAGTCACCCAGTGATGCTGCCCAGTCCTGCAGGGCGATAGGGCCCTTGAGGTCCCCATGGCTCATCCCCTCAGCCAGGACTCTGGCTGGGGCTCCCCACCTCACTGTCCCCCTCCCCTCCACCCACCCAGCAGCAGCACAGCCTGGAAGAGAGGCTCCCTCAAAGCCTCCAGGAGGAATCAGCCCTGCCGGCCCCTGGATCTTAGACTCCCACCTCCCAGAACTGGGAGCAGTGTGTTTCTGCTTTTCTAAGCCACTGTGGGAGCTGAGCAAGCTAGGAAGCTGTGTGCATGTGTGGGGTGTCCTGGGCTGTCCTGGAGGTCCTAAAGGCAAGCCCACGTATCCATCTGACTACAGAAGGGAAAAC
>NW_006205449.1:828025-828718 GCF_000334495.1 Tupaia belangeri chinensis
CGCCTTATGCGGCGCCGGGGCTCCACAGTGCCATGCCCCTCAGCACTGTCTGCAGAGCTGGGGCAGCAGAGAGTGACGGGACCGGCAGCAGCCTCACTTACAGCCCAGCTGGTCTTGCTGCCATGGCCCTTGTTCATCTCTGCATCCTGTCTTGGAGGTTGAGGGCAGGACACCAGAGACCCAAGAACTGGTCCACTGGCGGGGCCCCTGTGGTCTCAGGGAAATGCAAGAAGTCACCCAGTGATGCTGCCCAGTCCTGCAGGGCGATAGGGCCCTTGAGGTCCCCATGGCTCATCCCCTCAGCCAGGACTCTGGCTGGGGCTCCCCACCTCACTGTCCCCCTCCCCTCCACCCACCCAGCAGCAGCACAGCCTGGAAGAGAGGCTCCCTCAAAGCCTCCAGGAGGAATCAGCCCTGCCGGCCCCTGGATCTTAGACTCCCACCTCCCAGAACTGGGAGCAGTGTGTTTCTGCTTTTCTAAGCCACTGTGGGAGCTGAGCAAGCTAGGAAGCTGTGTGCATGTGTGGGGTGTCCTGGGCTGTCCTGGAGGTCCTAAAGGCAAGCCCACGTATCCATCTGACTACAGAAGGGAAAACCTGCGATAGAGGCAGAGAAGCAGATGAGAGAGCAGCCCCAGTGCTGCTGCAGAGAGAGTGTGACCGGGGCCAAGGGACCCACGGCAGCCCACCCCGC
>NW_006205449.1:830108-833513 GCF_000334495.1 Tupaia belangeri chinensis
GCCCGGGGCCAGGGGCCCCCCCGCGGCCCCAGGCCGCGGCTGGAAAAGGAAAGGAGTGGAGTGTCTCCCGGACCCTCCGCAGAGGTCTCCCACCCAGCCCTGGATGTGGACTCAGAGATACCAATTTCAGACTCAACCTCCAGAAATAGAAGAGAACAAAGTCTGTGGTTTCCAGCCCCCACATTCGTGAGACTTTGTTTCAATCACAAAAAAAAAAAAAAAAAGTTAACAGGCTTGGTGGATTGAGGGTTCTCCATGCAGCAGGCAGGAGCTGGGCTTTTCACATACTTGGCTACACTTAGCCCTTCCCAGTTCTCGAAGTAAAGCATATTATCCCCATTTTACAGAGGAGTAAGCCGAGGGCAGATGAGAAAATGCACCTCACCAAATCACACCCCTAGGACAGGGAGGGGCTAGGATTTGGCGTTGCATCTGCCTAATGACTAGCCTGGAGTTCAGCTCACCGCTGCTCAAGGAGGTGTCTGTGTGACATCCTGACGCAGCTTCATCTCCTTGTCCACATCCTGACTCTCCTAGCTCCAAGGCCACCAGGCCTCTCCCCAGCTCAAAAACTACCTGATGCCACTGGGCTGATGCACGCCCTGCAGCCAGGCTCCGGCCCTTGAGGATCTGAGCACTCCCCCTCCCAGCCTTTCCCCACAGTGCTTCGGTGACCCCTGGCTGCTCGGGCATTCTGTTTCCGGTCCCGTGTTGGAGCACGTGTCCCCTCACCCAGAGTATCCCCCTCACCCCTGCTACTGGAAATACCAGACTGATTCTGGAAGTCTTTCCGATTGTTGGAGCCCACACCAGCATCACCTTCCTCCGAACCCCCACCCTCCCTGACCCCCGTTTAGTGCAGTTGTTCGTCATTGAGCTTGGATGTGTCAGTTTCTCTTCCCTACTGGACTGGATGTTTCCTGAGATACTAAAGAAAACACAGAAGCGGTCTCTGTCATAAAGCCAGCACGACACCATCAAAGCTGCCTTGAGGAGGCGGTGCGAGTGGCACCCCGAGAGCGCAGGACTGGAGGGCGAAGAGTTTAGTGCTGGCCCTGGTTCTGTGCCCTCAGGGAAGCCCCTCCACCTCGCCAGGTCGCTTTCTCACTCTCTGTAAAATCAGCCACTTGAGCTCGGTGGCCTCTAACGTCTCTCCGGTCTCTGATATCCTGTGATCCCGAGTTGGCATCGGCACGTGCCCCTAATCCGAGACACCTTTTCCCCTCGCCCAAGCGCTCTGCCAGGGACTGTGTGAGTCACATTTCCGCATGAGTGCTGCAGGTTATTAATCATCCTGAAAACCTGGGTCATGTATAATTCAGATCCAGGAAGTCCTACCTGCTACCAAGTCTTCGTTGGCACTGAGACCTTGAAAGCGCTCCCTGACTTCTGCCGCCTTGGCAGGGAGCAGTCACACGATGCCCTCTTCTCCAAGGGGCTGGAAAAACCAAAACCAAAGAGCCCATGCACATTAAGGTCAGACTTTCCCAGCCTGCCGTGGGTACGAGAGGAAGCTCGGGACCAGAAGAGGCCTCTGAAGCAGTGGCTCTCTCCTACCCACCAACATCCATGAACTCTGAGCTTCAGATTCTCTTCCAGGAAAACTTACACGTAGAAGTTTATTGTTCCACTTAATACCAAATGCGAGGGCATGAGGAACGAGGCCCTGGAGCACAGCCCGTCATTCGGCATCGTCATGACGACAGTGGACATGGGTGGAGATGAGCTGCAGCCCACAGAGCTGTGTGGTGATCACTTGCAGCAGAAATGCAGTTGCCGCCCAAGGAAAAGCACGCACATCAGTGGTGACAAGCCCCACAGACTACAACCGCGCCTTCCCTAAAGGCCACCCAACACCCTGGCCAGGCCACACACAGGAGCCGAGCAGACACGAATCTTGCTCCCCTCACTCTGAGCATGCCGAGTACACTCCCCACAGTGCACCGACTCGGGGCTGCAAGGCCATCACCCTGGCCTCTCTGCCCAGCCAGATACTTCTGGGTGCTGGAGGAGATGGGCCCTGACCCTCCCTCCCTGGCCCTGCCATTAAGTCCCGCAGGTGCCCTGCCCATGGCATGACTGAGCCTCTTTCCGACAGTCAGCTTTTTTATGGTTGTTAACATTGGCGTTATACTCCTCTGTATCAAAAGCACTTGCAGACAAGCCTTTTGTTTCAAAGTGTGAGATGTAGAGTGAACAGCTCCAGATAGGAGCCACGATGCCACAGCACCGTCCAGCAGAACCTTCTGTGACAATGGGACTCTCTGTAGTCGTGCTGTCTGGTGGGGCCTCTGGACACTTCAAATGTAGCTAGTGCACCCAGGACTGGATTTTGAATTTTATTTAATTTACATCTATTTAAGTTTATAAAACCATACAGGGAAGGTCCTTGGTTCGTGTCCTGGGATCTCCCTGTGTGTGGATCTCACGGGCCTGTGACTGAGCCGGCCAGCAGTGGAACACACCACAAAGACCCTGCTGGGAGTGCTTCCCTCGCTCTCTTCCCCCTTATCGATCCCACTCACAGAAGAAATAAGTGAATTAATTTAAAAAATAAATAAAAGTAAAAAGTCACAAGTCACATTTCTCTTTCTTCTGATTTCATTTTGTCTTTTTCTGAACGAACATTTGCTGGGTGCTTGCAGCCTTCTAGCACTGAGCTGGGCATTAGCGAGTGACTGGGGGCAGGCGCTGTGACGAGAAAATCACCACGATGGGATATAAGCACCCATTTGGAGGAAACAGGGATACGGCGGGTGAGCAGGGAGATGCCGTCACTCGTCAAATGCCGCGTCTTTGCCAGGAGCTGTACCAGCCGCTCCCACGGGACAATCTCCTTTCCCACCAGAAGCACTGAGATGAGTCCTTTTTACAGATAAAGAAGTGGAAACTCAGAAGATGGAAATAATGTAGCCAAGGTCGGAACCAAATTTCGGCCCTGAAATTAAGACATGAAACTTGACCCACTTCTTGGAGGACTGGGGATTGGGAAGCGTGAGGCCGGGAGGAGCGCAGGTGGGCAGAGGGAAAGCGTTCCCGACTCAGGGAACAGCACGCAGAGCCCCAGTGTCAACTGGGCAGGGACAGGGGACAGAGCTGGGTGTGAGAAGGAGTACCTTGCCACAGACCTGGGGTTCTTCCCTGGAGGTTGGGGGCACCAGAAGCCTTTTAAAGGCAAAAGGAATGGCTGATAGTTGAAGGTCCAGGCTGGTCACTGTGACAAAGGACGTGGGGCCAAGGTTATGCAGAGGTAGGAGGGCATCTGAAAGGGCTGAACTCAGGCAGTGGGGAGGGTGAGACGGCTTGGATGCAGGCAGGACCAGACTTAGGGATGACAGGGTGTCGGGAGGAGGGGCAGGGAGACAGGGCGTCTGGTTCTAGCCTGAGGGATGTGAGGCGGAAGTG
>NW_006205449.1:833610-852005 GCF_000334495.1 Tupaia belangeri chinensis
CGCACGTCCCAGTCTAGGCTGCTCTCCAAGCAGCTCAGTTAGCCGGTTCCCTGCGGACTGTGCTCTTCCGCCTCAGCTCGTCAGAAACCCTCCCTTCATTTACAGATGAAGAATTGGGGTGTTCCTGGAGACCCTTCCAGTGGCGTACCCAGTGCAGACACTCCCCGCTCCGGCCAGAGGTGCTGCTCCAAAGCCTTGACTTACAAATGCCTATAGGAAAGGCGGAGCGGTCTTTGACAGTTGTGCACACGCTCCCACTATAGGGGTAACAGCTACATAAACGACACATGCTAACCTACCTCTCTGCTACTCTACACCAAATCCAAATTAAAATAAGATCATGCAAATAATATTTTAAATTATCTTCTTTATTAATGGCTCAAATTTTAATTAACTGATTTTTTGTTTCCTAATATTTGATGTTAAGCAAAACAATTGAATATGCATCATTGCCCAAGCCAGTGTTTATCAAAGCGTGATTATCAGTGAGGGTCTTCAAGAGCCTTTAGTCGGGGGTCAATACTACGTTCATCCTAATACTGATGTTATTTGACTTCCCCGTGTTGACACTGGCTCTGGTGCTCCAAAGCACACCAGAGCGCCAGAGCACCGGTAACAGCACATGGCCACGGCACCGAGCGTCACTGTGCTAGGAGTCACTGTGCTCTCACTCCGGTACATCCACATTCGCCTCCTCAGTGACGCTGTCAGAATCATTGTCGCAGTAACTCTTGACCTTCAAATGTAGCTTTTCAGTACTCCGAGCAATGAAGTGGGAGTTTTCTGCACACCAGAGGAGGACAGCCATTCCAAGCAAAGCCTCTGTGTGACTCTTACACATGGGAGATGAGCCCGCCACTTTTTCATGAACACCATTTTTCCTCAAAAGAATGACTAAGAGGGCCTGGTGGTGGCACAGTGGTAACATACTGGACCCATATGGGCAGGTCCTGGTTTGTGTCCCCGGACTTCCTTGAGCACATCAGATACACACGGGTGCCTGTGATCCGAGCTGGCCGAGTCTGAGGGTGAAATACAGCGTGACTGCCCTGTTGCAGTGCCTGTCTCTCTGTCTTTCTCATAGAAGAAAATAAAGAAAATTAAGAGAAAAAAAAAAAAAAACAGAATGACTAGCAGAAAATGCATGGAGAGTCACAGTGGGGTATGTGGCAGACTTTTTCTCAAAACAAAGCGAGTCTCTAGCTACAGGAAAAATAACTGACAGAATGTGTTGCCAAGAATAAAATTCAATCTTTTGAGTGAAAATCAAAATTTTGAAAAACATTATTCACCACTATAAGCTTGACAGTTTCTTAAAACTTAGAGACTTTTGTGATGCGATTAGGAAATATTAACAAATACCTTGACATTTTGATATGTATGGAACATGTCAACATTTGGAAGATGTGAACAGACTCATTGGGTCAATATTTTTGAAATAATGCAAAATGCTATGAAGTCGTGCACAGGTAAACGAATCCATTCAATCGCCACAGAAACCGGTGAGTTTTAATTTAGCACGCTGTGATTTCAGATTCCATGTGGCTATTTGCTTTTCAGAACAACCACTTGTTGAGTTTTGGTGTAATATCAAAAAAGGTCTATAATTATCTTAAAGACAGTTCCTAAATATTTTTTCCCTTTTTCAACTATGTAGCTGGATATGGTTAAATTTTCTTCATATATTTCAATGAAAACCACATATCACAACACGTTTAATGCAGAAACACATGTAAGAATCTAGATATGTATCAAGCCATCCACAGAGATTTGCCAAAACGTAAACAATGATAACTATTCTGTGTAACAAAATGTGTCATTTATAATGACATAAGATAAACAGCAATCTACTAAATACATTTATAAATAATATTTTGGGGGCCAGCAGGTAGCATGGTGGTTAAGGCTCTGGACCCCCACACGGCTGACTACGGTTCAAGTCCCAGAGCCGGCAGCTTGTTTTCTCACTCTTCCTCTTTCTCTTTCACTGTCTCTGGTGAGAGCTCATGCCTTATCACAAATTTTAAAATAATAATAAATAGAATTAAATAGATAATTATTTTAAAAAGATTTTCAATGTTCTCAACTTTAGTTATTAATCTTATAAATACCAATACATACGTCACATAAACAAAAGCTCTTCAAGGTCTTTGAGACCTTGAAGATAAGAATAAAATTTGAAATTCTAAGAGTGTAAAGGGATCCTGGAACCAAGCAGTTTGAAGTAGTTTAAAATTACATTTATGATCTTATGGTTGTATTTTCACCACTTTTAAGAACTATACCTCACAACAGTACACATAAGTAATGAACACTTAAGACAGGGCAGCCTTACACCTCAAGGACAGTGGTTGTATATACCTCTTTCAAATCATGCTCTGAATCATTTTGAATTTTCTGGTCATATTAGAACTTTATGTATCAGAAGAGACAGTCCTCTGACAAGTAGAGGTATCAAAATTAGCTGTTTCTAGGGACTGGCTCATTCCTGCATTATTAGAATTACCTTCAATGTGAAGGATTTTTTGGAAATTCAATAAGCCACTTGCCCATTTTGTGAGGCTCAGTTTGTTCAGCACTAGAAAATGTGACTTTAAAGCCACTAGCCGGGCCACATAAACTGCAGTCTGTCGTGCCAATGTGCCCTCTGCTTCGTCGAGTCCCGCTTGCTCTCCCCCTGCCTCCTGGACTATGTTAGTCTGCACAGTTGCCTTAACAACATATGATGAGCTGGGTGGCTTAAACAACAGATATTTATTTCTCACAGTTCTGGAGGCTGGGAAGACCAAGCTCAGGGTGCTGGAATATTCAATTCCCAGTAAAGACTCTCTTCCTGGTTCAGAGATGACCACGCCCTCTGTGTCCTCACATAGTGGAAAGAGAGTGTTCTGGTCTCCTCCTCTTCTTACGGGGGCACTAATTCCACCATGGAGCCTTGCCCTGGTGATATCTAAAACTAATCGCCACCCAAAGGCCCCATCTCCAAATGCCATCAATTTGGGGGCAGGGCTTCAACACAGGAATTCTAGGGGAACACAAACCTTCCTATTGCAGGGACTGTGAGAAGCACCTGTCATCCAGCACATGAAGAAAATGACGCAACAGCAGCCACCGAGATAGTGCTACTCATAAAAGTTACCTTTTTTTCTTCTTAAAATAAAATACGCACATGACCGTACAATCTCCTTGTGCCCCTGTAGATCACCAATCATTCTGAGCACACTGGGCTGTCTGCCCCTGACTTGAGGCTCACTGGAGGATCCCACAGCCCATGACAGGACCACCCGCCTTTGGGATTGCTCAACACCGTGAACACAGAAGGGAGGACCAGCTTCCTTTCCTGGTCTGGGAAATGTCCAGTGGCCAGAGACTGTTTCATGGGTTCTTCTGTCATCTGTTGGAAGACAGAACAGCTTTCCTGAAGGAGGTGCCTCCGTGTCACTTGGTAATCTATTCTGTGATGCCATCTGCTCTAGTGAATTTTTCTTGACACTAAGAGTTACCCAAATATTTCATGGTTCCCCTTAATCCTATTCCCTCTGACAGGTCGCTAAGGGAAGAGCAATCTAGCCTCAGCCTCCTCTGCACGTTCAAGGACAGCAGCAGCCAGGACAGGAGGCATGTAGACGGGCCACCAGGCTCCGTCCACTTCTGCACTTCCATGGACATGTGATGAACTGGCACGGTTAGCTGGTCACTACGAGCCGTCCACATGTGTGCCTCCCTCTGCTGCCCAGAGAAGCCTCCGCTGCTGCAGCCCTTGCTGGCCCCTCCCAGACTCCCCAGCGCGGCTCTGAGCGCCACTCTTCCGGCAGGGCACTCACTGCTGGGGCACTGTCTTCTTTCCCAGGAGGCACTTTGAGACCTGGATGTGACGCCCATCTTGTGATTTGGTGAATCACAAAGTAAAAGGCCTTCGGAAGTACAACACTGAATGTTCTGGAAGATTAAAGAGCTCACACACAGCCAGCTTAGAATCTTGAAGCACTTAGATTTCCAGTGTTCCTTTCTCTTGCAGGGAGGAGGCTGTGGAGAGGGCTGGGACCCTCAAGGACGGATTAAACTCCCTTTCGTGTGGTTATTTGACCATCTGGCCAGGTAGAGGGCAACAGTGCAAATGGAATCTTCCCTCAATAAACAAAGCATGGCTCCTTTCTGGAGGACTTACTAGAAAGACTAGCTGGTTGAAGCTTTCTAGATCTTTCTGAAGACAAGGTGGTGAGTCAATTTGCAGTTAGAGAGCAAGGTGTAGACTTCCGTCTCCGGCTCCTCCTCGCTCCCCCGCTCCCCACTGTCTCCCTTCCTCCGCCCAGCACATCCCCTTCAATATCCTTAGAACTAAATCTGAGACAATATGTAATTATACAGGAGAAAAATCTGTCAGAGGATAGCTGAAGTTGCTTAAATTGTGCTGATTTACAAAGATAAGAGATTTTTTCCCCTACTTAAAAAAAATACCTTTTTGCGTGTATAACGGCAAACAACCTCCTGCAAAGTCAACTCCTTTTCTGAAAGTCATTGCTAGTTTTATAATTTCTGAGTCATTAGATAACAGATAGAACTCCACACTTAGTGGTTTCAAATGTTTATGGTCTGCAATTCATTCTTAATGAGCTCTCTCCATGTCTTTATTCTTCTTCGCAGCCTCCTGCTGGGAAGTGTCTTACTCTGCCTTGCCTTTTGTTAATGATTCCACAATCATTTCAGAGCCATTTCTCCTGCCTTATGTAATTCTGACACCACCGAAGAGCCCAGCTCACTGCCTCGCAGTTGGAAATGTAACCTTTAATGTATTAATTTCTCTTGCTCAAAACAATTTAACCTCTGTCTTGGTTTTGTGATTGCTAAGTGTTCCAATTAAATGCCTCTTTCATTTTTTGTCCTGAAGGGCTTGCTCTTCCCTGAATTCCGGTGAACATACCCTACCTCGCTGGCAACCAGCACGTGGGGCCCCTCATTCTCACCATCAATCCATTCTCTCTCTCATGAGTGCCTGTCACATTTTCAAAACACTTCTTTCCTAAAAAAGATTAATTAAAGTAGTTTTAAGTGCAAGGCAGCATTGTCCGGGTAGAGAAACAAATCATTCGCGCCCAGAAGATAGAGGCGTCCAGGCGGGGAAATACTCCTCTCCCACCCCGGTCCGAGCCTGTGTGATCAATAGGAGCCGATGAGCACACAGCTCCCCGCCATCGGCGTGCACCTCGTGTCAGAGCAGGATGGGGAAGATTAATCACAGTAACAAAAAGTCTCTGGGCACTCCACTTTGGGATTTCACCACCTGGCTCCGTGCAGAACAGGCCAGCAATGTGCAAAGCACACTGAAGGATTCCTGAGCACTGACGGGGCCCACGCCCTCACGGAGAGCCCAGACGTGCCAAAGAAACTGGAAACAAAACCGAGGGCAAGCCTGGACCATCTGTGTACAGAGAGACAGGTTCCCCTCTGTGCCCGCTGGATGACCTCGTCCTGGGGGACCCTCCTCCCAAGAGCCTTCACTCTAATTGCCCTTTGTCTCGGTGCCAGAGTCTAGGCCTCGCCACTCTTCCTCGATTCTTTCAGAGGCCTAAGAAGAGTGGCATTTCAGGGCTGGGGGCAGGGCCTCCTCAGCCTTCAAGCCAAACTGGAGAGTGTGCCCATAGGAATAACTCAAATCCACGGAGATGAAAATGTTTGCAATTAATCTTCGACGGTCCAACCAGAACGGTTTCCCCAGGTCTGTCCATGACAGAGACAAATACTTGAGAGTGGGTCACATAGCTAGGTCATGCCCGACTCCAATCTGCATTCAGAACAGCTATGTCAATACCTGGTAATCCCCTCCCATCGCCACGTCTCCATGCCTGCGGTCAGTCTGGTAGCAAACTGAGGAGCATGGAGGCTGCAGGTGGGGAAGGAAGATAATCTCCTTTCTTTGGGCTCAATGACTGGATAGTTTTGGTAAAAAAAAAAAAAAAAAAAAAAAAAAAAAAAAAAAAAAAAAAAAAAAAAAACAAATCCATAGCTGCTCTGTATGAATGAAGCTATGCACTGTAATTAACAACCATATGGGATGTATTCAAGCTGCATTTGTAGCAAAGATATAAAAGAAATATACATTGTAGAGAGTGACAAACAAAGTTACTATTTTATAATTTTTGAAAAAAAAAAAAAAAAAAAAAAAAAAGAAAAGAAAGAAAGAAAGAAAATACAGCAATGCCATGTGCTGGACCCCGTAACCGTCCTAGCTTATCTAACTTGTCACTTTCTGATACACACTCAGACTGTGTCAGGTACCCCACAAGGTCTGTAGTTTGATCGTCACAGTCTTCCATTGGGAACCACACAGTGAGTGTCCTCCTTTGTTAAAGGGAAAAGAAATGTATACCCCACCCCTCCCAGAGCAAAGCATGGATTTCCCATCACTTCTGAAATTCTGAAGAGTACTTGTGAGCACGTCCACAGAGCTCCATATTCATTGTTGACAGTTCTTGTGACCCCTCTCTGTTCACTCTGACATGCAGAAAATCAAGGCAAGGTGAAAGTCTTCAAGGAGGAATCCACTGCCTGGTGGAAGGTTAGTTCACAAAATAATAATGCCCACTGTGGAAAAATGGAGTCAGTCCGGCTCCCTCACAGGCTACAGGGTAAGCAATTTACACCATAAGCTAATACATGTCGGCATGCCTGTTTTATGGCCATGGCTTGGCTTTTTTATGCCATTGCATGTAACACACGTGTGCCTGTGTGACAGTTCTGTCTTTGGCAATGAGCCACTATTGTCTGCACATCCTTTAAGAGGAAGGTGCACCTGCAAACAGGAGCTCTGCCCCTTATCCTGAACCCAGCGGAATACACAGCATGACCTCAGTCCTAACAATGTCTCACATCTTTTACCAACTCCCAGCATCAGTTCAACCTACCCTTAGGAAGAGAGGCCTCACGCAAATCCTGTGTTTCTGGAACACAATTAAAATGCGTGAAAGTGGAGGCCAACCAGTGGTGTGGCGATTAAGGTGCGGAATCCCACATGGCTGACTGTGGTTCAGGTTCCAAAGCTAGTGTTTTAAAAATCACAACAAATAGATACATAAATAAAGGTTTAAAATCAAATCAAATCAAATGCATGAATATATTCTATTTGAAATTATTGATATTAAATCTTTTTTTCTTGTTTCTCGTATTTTTACATTCAGTCACTGTATATCTTTACAACTTTGAACAGCTTCAAAGTGTTTACAAGCCTAGGCTTTAAGCAGTGTCATTGACCTCTGCATTATTTATGCAAATAAAAACGCTGACAGTGATTTAGACCTAATGACTAGTTTATAAGAAATGCAAGGGATAGAAGAACCTGTTAAAGAACTCAGAGGATGCAATCAGCGAAATCCAGGCTATGAGAACTGCCCCAGGAAAATGGCCTGTTTCTTCAAGAAACAAATGACAAGGTACAGGAGAGCAAACTAATAGGTTAAAACCCCTCAGAGGCAGATCAACCGAATGCAATGTGCAGACCTTCTTTGGACATGGATTTACAAACAAACAAACAACAATGAAACACAAGGGTCTGCACACAAAACAACCAAAGAGAACATTGTCTGGAAAATCTACGATTTTAAGAAACTTGTTAAGGCAGACGTGTGATAATGTCATTGTGCTTATGTTTTTGATTCTTTTAAGAGCCTTTGTAGACAGACACTGAAATGTTCATGGGTGAAATGCTACAGTGTCTGCGATTGGTTTTAAATACTCTCCTGGGGAAGGGGCTGGACCTGGGTGGTAAGCACTGTGGCTCACTGTACTCGCTCTCTTCTCTTGTACATGTTTAAGTGTTCTATAAAAGTGCTTTACATGGTCAAGAGTGGGGCCCTCCAGAGGCGAGGGCACCCTGAGGCCATCTCTGTCTTGCTGCGAAGACCGCAATCCCTTCACCAGGTGGTCTGAAGTCACAGTGCTGAGAGGACTCGCTATCCCCATCACTGGGAATTTCCGAGGAAGTCAAGGAATCCTGGCCATTGCACATGGTCTCTCAGTCCTGGACAACTCACTGCATGAGCAGTTCTTCACCCTGAGTCCCAGCACTCCTGAAAAGGGGCTGGAAACGGATCTTGCAGCCTGTTTGGAGTCTCTTAGCCGACATATTCTTTTGTGGTCATGAGGGGACCTGGGCCTATAAAAGAGATCATTTCAGCATGCTGAACTCCTCCTTCCCACCCTCATACCCGACATATTGCACACTTTTGTTTTTTGGCTCGGATTAACAGAAAACTTGTTTTCCTAGTTACCAAGTTATATATGGTTATTGCAGAGCATTAATAAAAATAAAAACATGACAACAGGGAAGAAAATAAAACAAACCATAATCTCACCCCATATTTTTTCAAAATAAAAAAAAATATGAATCCCCACTAAATAATTCTCAGAAGGTTAAAAAAATTCCTCCGTGCTTTCCAGAATTGGGTTAAAAAGAGTTTGAAAATCTTAGCACCTCTCCTACTTGCAAAGACATTTAAAAGGGAACTAGGACCATTTTGTTTTATTTATCTTTTTTTTAGAGTTCTCTTATTTTAAAAGCAAATGAAAATATCTTTAGGGTTGCATAAGAATTTTGAATTCTGCAATGAAGCAGATGCCACTTCTCAGAACTGCCATGACATGCAGCCGGCGGTGCAATTCTCAGGGCTGGTGGGACGGGGCGTGAAAACTCAGCCCTGATTTGTATTTGCCACGTTGCAAGGCTCTGCAGAGGCTGCCTAACCTACCTGGATCTCAGTTTCGCTGGTGGTGTAATCACTAATCACAGGAGCAATTGCAAAGTGACAGATACCACATAAAAGAAGACTGAATTATAAATCTTTAGTAATAATTACTTGGCTAAGAAATGCACTCTGGAAATCATAAGCAATCTTTCTAGTATTCTCTATCAGCGCATTCCCTCATACATGCGTTTTGGAAACTACAACAATTGTAATTTTCCCTAGCAGGATGGGACAGTCACACTTAGTTCTGATTCTTCTCACTTGGGTGACATTTTGTCCCTTGGAATGTCAGCTCGGCTGTTTAAATGGTACATGTTTTGGGTGGTTGGCTTATTCTTGTCCTTCCTTAGTCTGGCCCTCTTTCTAGGCCCTGCGTTTTCTTTGTCTACAATGCTAGAGAAGCAGAGACTCTAGACCTCGAACCAAATTAGAGAAGAAACCTCTTCCTTCCCAGGGACAGCTTTCTAGGTAATATTCATTTTCCCATGACTCCTTTCCCTGCCAGGAGGGCAGCTCTGTGAACTGGCCCTGCGGCTCGCCCTGGGGAGCCCGCTTTCTGCCCGGCAACCCCGCTCTCAGTGGTTCTTCCCTTTTCCCACAGAGGCCCAGGATTAAGCAGCCACACTAATAAAAAGCCTTTTGACTCAGCCCAGCCTAGTGGGGTCAACGGAACCACGGCACTGGGACCTGCAAGGCCAGCTGTGTTTTCAGGCCCCAACACCTGCCCTCCCAGCCAGTGGCCTGCAGACAAGTCTGGCCCACGATCCTGATAACCTGGAGGGTGGAAATGAGGAGGGCAGGGTGACAAGACCCTGTGGGAGGTACTGCTCTCTCTCTCTCTCTCTCTCTCACACTCGTGGGTACTGCTCTCTCCCTCTCTCTCTCTCACACACACACACACACACACACACACACATGCACTCTAATAAGTCAAATAAATAAACTTTTTATAAAAGCTTCTGACAATGGTTCCTAAATGCTTGACAGTGGAAGATAGAGCCGTGATGGAGGAAGGCC
This sequence comes from Tupaia belangeri chinensis, assembly GCF_000334495.1. Lineage (NCBI taxonomy): Eukaryota > Metazoa > Chordata > Mammalia > Scandentia > Tupaiidae > Tupaia > Tupaia belangeri. Next base: position 843,366 of record NW_006205449.1, read on the forward strand.
GGGACAGAACAAGGGTGACACGGTTTCCTTGGCTACACGCGCACATGCCTACCCACTGTAGATCAGCCGCGGTAACTTCACGCTCTGGCCTTTTGGCACCAAGTGTCGGGGTCGTTGTGTCTGATGTGCGGCTGCATTCCCTGTGCTCCAAAGCAGCTGGACATCACAGGCCCCGATAAGGCCCTTCCACGTGGCAACTGCCCTCACCGGGCTGAGGCAGACGACGATGGATAGGCCAGATGGGCTGAAAAGTCACGCCCTTGCAGGACACAGCAGATGGCAGGGACCCAAAGGCAGAAGCTGGGGTAACCTAGGACAGGGGCAGAGCTTCGCTCGTTCTTACACTGAGGACTCGGGTCTCGGGCTGCACCTGTGCCTCCCTCAGCCCGCCCACCCACCCCAGTGAAGAGGGGCTCCCATCTTGTCATGAACAGAGCCTTACAGGCTGCAGAGTTCGGACAGTGAGAGCCCTGCCCCCCCAGGGCAGTGGGCAGGCAGGCAGCTGGGAGCCCAGGAGGGCCAGGGGTTTGCCCAGACCATGGCCAGCCCAGCGACCTCAGCTCCCAGGGCTTTTTATTAGTTCCCGTTCTTTTTATTTTTATTTTTATTTTTTTTATTTTAGTTTTGTCCCAGGGCTGCTTGTGTAGTCACCAGAGAGCAAGAGAGGAACAGCGAGAAATTGACCCCCAGGGGATGGCCACACTACAGTCCTTTCTCCTCTGTTCTCTTCTCAGAATTTTGGGCCCAGTGTGTTTTTGAAGTCACAGAGTCCAGGATTCGAACCACACAGTCAGCCACCATAGCCTCCATGCCATGTGCTGACTTCTCTTTTAAGGTTTGTTGTTGTTGTTGTTGTTGTTGTTGTTCTTAATTTTATTTATTTATTTATTTTTGTTGAACTCTTGACAGAGAGTGTGTATACGAGACAAAGAAATAGACAGAGGCAGCCTCCGCAGGATCTGGCCACACTGCTTGGGCACATGGACACCCCTGCTGTTTTCAAGCCATCCGAGGATCCGACCCCGGGATCTGAACCCAGTCAGCCCTGCGGCTCCGAGCACTGCACTACAGTTTGCTGCCACCAACTGCACCACCAGGCTGTCATCCTCCCCTCCAGCAGCCCTCCCAACAGCAGGGCCCCTGAGGCTCTTTTCTTCGGGGGCCAGCCTCCCACCTGACCTCTCCATCCAGGGAAACGTGCTCGGATGTGGACCCGCAGCCCAAGCCACCCAGCTCAGCCTTGCGGCCCCTGCTTCCATGGGACCTTCTGTCTGTCCCGAGGACAGCTTGTCCCTGACCTGCGTCCTGTTGTCGTCAGTGTGATTGTTTCTGTGCTCTTGGGCCATTCACTCCTGGTGACGCAGAATGAAATGACTCGGGCCGTGGTTTCCTCTCTATCCCAGATCAGCCTGCTGTCCTCAGGGGAAATCTTCACCCTGAACAAGTGCGTGAATCACCTTTCTGCTCGCGTGAAATTCAAGAGGGCAGATCTCAAAGAAAACACGCTGGAGAGAGAGAGGAAGGGAAGGATTCCCCACACTCCTTTGTTTGGACCTGGAGACCGGGATGCATGACCCCGTGAAAGCCGTGCTGGTGCTCGCGTGTACTGTTCATTCTGGTTTTACTTCTGTTAATGACATTTATAGAACCGAGTTGCTTATTCATGGCAATTCTCATTCATAGCCATGGTCCGGCCGCATCACTGAAACAACCAACACGCACACATCGTTCATTCTGAGTGACAGCTTCCCCCACTCCAAATTCACACGGGCCTCTTCCCTGTGCCATGGCATCACCAGAAAGGCCACCAGACCAGACCACTGAGACAAGGCCCAGGGCCGGGCCGCGACCCTGTCAGCCCAGTGGGCGACCATAGCCAGGGTTGGAGGCAGCTGCAGGACGCCCTGCCCCCAGCCCATCCCCACAGAAGGCCACGCAGAGGCAAGGGACAGAGAGGTCAGGCACCACTCAGCAGCACTGTGAGGTGGACGTCTGTCCCCAGGATCTTGATGAACCAAAACAAATTTGGGGTCAACTCTGGGGCATGCCGGGGACACGAGCACCGCCGTGGCTAGAGCCAGACACCCTGTGTGTGTGCGTTCTGGTCTGCGCTTTGCTGTCATGCTCAGCGACTGGAGGGCCTGCAACAGAGCTGGGAAAGTTAGCCTGAATAATAGAGGATAATTAGAAATTCTTGCCTCATGTAGACACAGTTTTAGCATCTAATAATTATTGTTGCAGATGCAAATACTAGTCCCTGGGACTCCTTATGCATTTGAATCAATCTCTTAAAACAATTGCCGGCTCCAGATGAAAAACAATTTCTCAACAGCTGGAGAACATTTGCAGAAGGCAACTTTTAAAGAACAGAGCCAGGGAGAAAGACAGAGATCGACGCAAAAGTAATCATCAGCCTCCGTGTCTAAAGAAGTCTGAAATCTTCAGATGGTGTGTTATTAATTACTACACCTCCAGCTACGCTCGCTGCTAAGCTGCAGTTAAACTAGCAAGTTAAGTCAGAATAGCATTTTGCGTTGTCAGCACAGTTCATCAAAATGACCCAACCTTTCCCTTTATTCAAAAGAGAAGCTTTTTCGTTTGTTTGTTTTTTATTGTTTTAGGTTTTTGCCATAGGGCATGTGTGCTCACCAGAGAGAAGGACAGAGACAGGCAGAGACAGAGAGAGGGGAAGTGAGAAATTCCCCTCAAGGGGGATGGCCATGTCACAGTTCCCCTCTCCTCCATTTCCTTCCTGGGAATTTTGGCCACACACACATACACACCTGGTATGAGTTTTAAGCCACCGGGTCTGGGACTTGAACCATAGTCAATCATGTGGGAATTCAGCACCTTAAGCACCATACCATCTGCTGGCCCAAGAGGTTTTATTTATTTATTTACTTATTTTTTGAAAAAAGAAAAAAGAAAGATATTCCTATCTTTTTACTAAATTTTAAGGATGAAAAGTTGGGGGTTAGAATATCAAGGAGATGCTCTGGAGATGCCACCACAGTTGAGCATAATGTTTAGCTTGGGAAGGAAGGTAAGAAGGTAGCCCTCTTTTCCTTATGCTCCACCGAAATGTATGCTACGTGCCACAACGGAGGTACAGGTAAGACTACGGGAGGGGGCAGGGCACGGGTCGTGGAAATGAGCCCTTCCCCATGTGTTCCACTTAAGATATTTACGTTTTATGGATAAAGACCCTACACAAATTCTAACCAAGTCCTAACTTCTCACATTAACTATCTATGATTTATGTCTTACTCTGTCTTATTTTGATACGATCATTTAGATTCACGTTCAATATAAAATATTGATCACTAATAAGACAATAAATTACAGCACAGTGACAGTAATCAGGGTGACAATGGCAGCACCAGCCAGCACTTTGTAGCACATGCCATATACCAAACACTTGTTCGATGCTCCTAAATCTTAGTGGTGAACACTATTGCTATACCCATTTGCAAGTGTGGAAACTGAGGCACAGGAAGTTCGCCTAACTTGCTCAAGGTTGGAGTGTTTTCAGCCTGGATTTCCAATTCCAGTCGCTGTGCCCTGCAATTAGGGAAACTTCCTATTGATATTAAATCACACTATTGCTCCGTGGTGGAAATTTACTCACCCGTGGAATGCACACATGCACCAAGATCACCCAGAGGATGCAGAAGGTCCCAAAGCGAGAACAAATGGGCACATTGTCACATTTGCCTGTGACTAGCTAAGTCAGCTTTCAGAGCGTGTGGCTTAGTTTTAGCCAAATTTACCCTCACAAATGGGCAGATGGCTTCAGAAAATATTTGCAAGGCCAAAACGGGATGTCAAGGTAGGACTGGTGTACTGAATGTAATGAAAAGTCTAGCAACAAAGAGACGGTGGGGAGCCCTCTTGTCTGCCAACACGAAACAAAATGAGAAAAACTACCCCGACATGGTTACTGACCAGCCCTACTTCGATACCCCTCACATCATACATTGGGTTAAAGATGGTCAGAAGCCACTATAATTAGCAAGACATGTTGCAGCTAAACACCCAGAACATGGATGCAAACCTCTGTAAGTTGCGAACCATACACATATGTACAGTGAATAAATGAAATAAATACTTAAGAATGTTTTATGGCACCCATGTATAATCATTTTATTTTTATGTGATATAGGATTTATCATGCATTTAAAATATTAATATATATACCAGTTTTATGAACTAGTAAATATGCACATAGGGAGACGTGCTCAAAAATCTTTTACTGAGAGGATTATGTAATCAAAAAAGTTTAGATTGGAGCACAGTGCTAGAGTGTAGTCCACCCCATCAGGCTTCTCTCATGTAACCATGGCAACCCTAATCTGTGGCCAAGTGTCTGGCAAAAGCTTAGCAACCCAACAGGGAGAAAGGGAGGAGAAGGTGGACAGAGCTGGGCACATCCATCTCTCCCCCAAGGCAGCATGATCTACCACGTGGTGGCAGGACAGGCACTGTGGGTCTCAGAGCAGCCGCCATTGGAGGTGTGGGGCTGTCACTGCAAATCAATACAGCACTGTCCCTGAAGGAAGACCAATAGTTAGAGCTCAGAGCTGATCCTATTAACAATGTCTCCAAAGCTAACCAAGCAACTAATGACTTGACGCAGGCCACGGAACTGTCAGCATGTAACGTTCAAAACCCGATTTACGAAACAAGTTGTCATTCTTCCCAAACCATCAAGAGGGAAAATCATGTCTCTTCATACAAGGAAATAAAATCCCGGAAATGTAAACAACTTGCACATGAGATCAAAATCATGTTCACATACAGAACGATACACGTTTGGATAATAGTCCATGTAGAGAAACATGAGAAGAGGGTAGGAGGAGGCACGCCCAGCACCGTGCATGCAGTACATGCTATTCACCCAAACGGGCTTTCCTTTCTGATCTCACTGGGGTGACATTTTCCTTCCCTTCATTCAGAATAAGATGTGAAAAGTAGCAGAACTTCTGAGATGTCACCGCAGAAACCTGAATTATACTTTGTGTCTCTCAAACTCCATGCAGGTAGGTGTTCCATACTAAAGATTGAAAGCTTATTTCACTGGGTTGCATTTTGTATTTTATAAATGATTAACATGAACAAAGTAAGAACCAAAACAGAAATACCCATTTCGTAAGTGTGAAGACAGTTAACCTTTAAACAGATGGGTAATCCCAGACAGCTCTGTAAAATTAATAGAGCTTAAACCTGAGGTCTCAGAGCTGCAGAAAGCATCTTTGGAGACCATGTTTTTGAGATCATCATAAATCAACTTTTTTCTCATCAGTCCCTTATGCCTACCCAGCTCCTGGAGCTGCCAGGTTATGAATATGCATATCCTAAGTGTCAGCTGATCCTGTGCTCTGGCACCAAAGCTTCTGGCTGTGTCCTCCACGTGTCTCCTCCCCGCTCACACCACGAGCCATGGCAGCGCCACTCCTGCTTGGAGCACAGCTCCCTTAGGACATGTTCACACTTTCCCTTTGTGATCCTTCACTTAGTAAATCCAAAGGGCTGGGCTAGCCCCGTGGCCAGTGGTTAAGAGAACCTGATCCCTCATAGCCAGTCATGGCTCAAATCCCAGCCACAGTGACTTAGAAAACACACTGGCCGTGTGTGTGTGTGTGTGTGTGTGTGTGTGTGTGTGTGTGTGTTCCCCAATGCCAATGGGATGGAGATGAACAAGAAGGGATTGCAGCATGACCACATGCAATTGGAGGATGCCTCCTCTCTCTTTCTGTCTGTCTCTGGCTGGCGCACATACCCTCCATCAGTTAAAAATAAAAAGCAATCGAAGGTGCTACAGGGCCTGGTTTGTTGTCAAAGCTCTGTGTTTTCCTGGCCAAGTCTGTTGAGCCCTCCAAAGAAGCTTGGCCATGAGAGGCTCCAAGCAGGCACCGCCTGGAGGTGAGGGGTTGTTCTCTGGGAGACAGTGGCCGTTGCACTCCCAAGAGGAGCAGTCAGGCCAGTTTGCAGAAGACCAGACACACAAAAAAGGGAGGAAATGGCTAGGAATGCTTTCAGCGTTACCGACTCTGTATGTAGTTGTTTGAAGGCACTTTTTAAAGAGTCAGCATTGATTCTAAATGTGGCCATGAACCCCATGAGAATGTGAACTAAATGGAGTTAAAGAAAAGCCTGAGGTGGCTTGGCTGCCAGCCTCAGCGATGGTGGCCCAGGACTCTGCATTAGCAGCTGGGAAGGCTTCGGGGATGGTAAAGCAGGTTCTGCACTAGGTCAGCCTTGCACCAGGGCGCAGGCCACTGCTCCTCCAGAGGACACAGCCAGCCCAGGTCCTTGGCACGTGCACACATGTCCCCAGGCAGCTGCTTCAACATGTAGGGACCTTCATGCTCCTAACCTGCACGGTTTACTCTCTCCGCAGTCTCCCCATCCTCCATGTCAGTCACCTGCCTACTGTACAAACGACATTGCACGCTCAACCCAATCCCCCAAGAACATTTTCTCACTTGCACCAAGAAGGAGACCCAAGAAATTCACATGGAACATGCATGCAGCTATTCACTGCAGAGAACGTAACTGCTCAGTTCTGGGTGACTGTCCAGAAACTCACAACTTCGCAGAATGGGGACCTAAGGGGACACAGCCTGAGGAGGCTAAGGGTCCATGTGCAATGGCCAGGGGGCTACACAATCCCTCAGGATGGGATAAAGCAGCGCTGCCGCCCGACCTGCTTCCGAGCGGCGCACAGCGTGCCACAGCCGCCTTCTCCCAGGCGCTGCTCCGCGGCACATTAGCATAAATGTCATAAAATGTTGGCCCTGTATCTTCTTTATTATTTTTATAGATATATAATTATTGAAGGGAAGCCGTTACTTTTTTATGGACTCCGTAGTCTATCTGCCTCTTCCCTTCCCATTCTATTTGAGAATTCCCACCTCCGTGCTGCTCCATTTGGAAAGGCAAAGAATACTTTGGAGAGACCCCTGCCCTGCCACATGCAGGGGTGTAGACATGGAGTCACCAAGGGCCCCGCCTTCAGCAGGTTTGTGGCACCCCAGGAGTTCCATGTCATGCAGACCGTAAAGAGTAACCCCCATCTGGAAATGGATCCAATTCCTTTGAGACCCCCATGTGATTCGTCTGTGTGATTGGGACTGCCCTTTGTAAACCTATCTTCTTTGCTAATTGTTAAAGCCCAATTCAATGGATTAGGTCGATTACAGTCCCAAACAATCAGTCCTTCCTGACTCCCTGGAATTATTTTATTTTAAAGATTTAGCAAATCCATCTGACAGAGTTGGGTTTCAACTTTGGCCCTCATCATGTGTTTCTTCTCTTCCTTTTCTGTTTCCTTCCTTCCTGAAGAGATAGCCAATGCAGGCACTTTAACTCTCTAGTTCAGAAGTTCAAACAGGGCCCAGACGCGTGCCTTTCTGCGTGTCTCATTTCCCACCACGTAGCCCGCGGAGCAACCAGTCCTTCTAGGAACCTGTCTAAAGAATGTTGCCGTTAGCGAGTGTCCTCAGCCTCGCATGCTTCCCACCCTACTGCGGTAGAATTTTCCATCACCTCCCGCAGCACCAAGAGGCAGAAATCTGTCCATTTGTGTTTTGACTACTGATGGAAGCCACTTTGGCTCGTGGCATCCCAGGGACCGTGGCTAGCACCGATGTTCCCCAAACCACCCCCATGTCTCTGCTGAGCACGAAGAGGGCTTACGACAGAAGGCAGCTCTTCCGGGAGTTTTGCACCAGTGCCACAGGTTCTGTGTTAACAAGGCTGAAGGCTGTTCTCAATGGCACGGACGAGGGAGATCTAGACTCTGGGACTTTCATGCACGCAATGAAGTACTAAAGGTCCTACAATATACCACCCACCAGTGCTGGTCCCAGACTTTCAGCACAAAAACCCACTGAGGCAGCTGCCGGGCTTCCTCCATGGCCCAGCTCGTGTGCCAGGAATAGCGCCGTTTCCTCGGCCGCAGCGCTGACCTGCGTCGTTGCTGCCCCCTGGCACCCTGTGGCCGGCCCGCTCCCTTGAGCTACTCCCCACTCCACGTGTGTGCTGAGCAGGGTCAGGGCTGGTCAGGGCTACCTAAAGTTCCCAAGCTGGACAGAACAGTTAAGATCGGGGACCTCCCCAAACTCCTACGTTCCAGAGCTGTATGCTCCTGCTCAAGGAAGGACCGAGGTCAGAGCCTCCTGCGGTCTCTTCACGAGTTGTCTTCACCACACGTTCTCCATTGTCCCATCTCTGCACACCCGTCCTGCCCACCTGCAGTCCAGCATAGGCTCGCCATGGCTCCTCTTTTATCTCGGCTTCCAAGAAGTATCCAGACTCCAGCTGGCTGTCCACATTAGCCGTGGTGATGGGCGTTCCAGGCCTCGCAGCCATGGGCCATTGTATACCCCCGGGGCTCCCCTCCGTCCTTCCTCTCAGAGCTGTTTGCCCACTGTCCTACAAGTAGCCATACTCAGGGGTGAGTCACAAGCCCACTCGCAGGTGAATTGTAATTGTCCAAGCCGAGCAGTGAGCTTAGCCCAGGCAGTCAGCCTCATTCTGGCCAGCAAGCCATGGAGAGGGTGGAGAGCTGGGCAAGCCTTCCTCGTTCGAAGAGGAATGTCAACCCTCACCATGATGTGTGATGCTTGGTGGTCAGGG